>NC_046666.1:118836278-118837646 GCF_010883055.1 Belonocnema kinseyi | reverse complement strand
GGTACAATCGTTGCAACTCCCTTATAAGGTCTCGATACCTCTCTTTCTTTTCATTCTCCTTGGCTATAATGTTTTTGTCAGCTGGTGCCGAAAATTCGATAAAGAACATGGTTCACTTCTCGAAGTCAAGAAGAACCATATCAGGCCTCGAGTGAGCAACAGAAACAATTGTGGAGAATATAAAGTTCCAGTATATGCAGCACTTCCCATTCTCGACAATTGACTCAATTTCCCTAGGAGCATTTAGAGGAGCGATATTAAGGGGAAAGCTGTAGGAGTGACAGAGATGGCAATAAAGCACTCTTAGTGCCGCATTGTGCCTTTGAATGTAGGTCGTTCCCGCGTGTGTTGGACAACTAGATAGTATGTGAGCTAAATGCTCGGGGTGTGCATGGCACGCCCTGCAGCTATCATCGGGAATGTCTTGGCTTAAAATGTGGCGACGGTGTGTTAAGGTGGAAATGACACCGTCTTGCCATGCAAAAATGAAACCCTCTGTACCAGACTTCAATCCGGGCGATTTAAGGAAAGCAAACGTCAGCTCACAAGACATTGACTCTTATCGAGGAGCTGTTCACGAAAGTTTTTCTCTTGTGCTTTCTTAATCCGGGCTTTCAGGAGTGAGTACTCGAGATAGATTAGATTCGATGCATTTTGCTCACCCCTAATACTGAAGTCAAGTCCGAATGTTTCAGCAGCCTCCTCCGCTGCTTTGTATAGAAATGCTCCTTTGCCCACTTCTTCGTGATTCCTGACCATTTTAAGAAGAGGGTCTCTTCCATTTTCAACTCTATTTGCTGTACCCAGAATAATCCTGTTGTGAATACATTCAAGAATCAATATTCCGCGACCCCCTTGACGGCGTGAGATGTACAGTCGCGGAACGGAAGACTTAAGATGCATGCTTTTGTTCATGTGCATAACCTTTCTTGTCCCGATATCAAGATATCTGAGCTCGTTCTTCGTCCATGGAACTACTCCAAATGAATAGAGTAGTATCGAGACGGCAAGCATGTTCGTTGCAGATACCTTGTTCCTCGCTGACAGTTCGGAAGACCAAATCTGTCGGATGAGACGTTTGTATCTACTTCGGAGAGAATCCTTTATAGATGTCACATCCTGAATGCGGCTCTGTGGCACGCCCAGTTATGTATAAGTCTCTTCAGGGCAAAGATGTCGTATGGCGCTTCTATCAACGAGCTCAGGATCTTCAGGCATGCCGTTAAGTTTTCCTTGCTTCAAATTAACCTTGGCGCATTTGTCTAGCCCAAATTCCATTCCAATTTCCTTAGTATATCGTTCGACAATCCCCAGAGCTAGATGCAGTTGCTCTGTGTTTTTAGCATAGATCTTAAGATCGTCCATGTA
>NC_046666.1:118828639-118836178 GCF_010883055.1 Belonocnema kinseyi | reverse complement strand
CTTCTTTTTAGAAATGAAGCGGCAAATTCAGCGCCGTCTTTCGATAATCCAAGATCTCTAATAAAATCATTCAGTTCTAGTTGCGACACTAATATTGGAACCCTCAATTTCATTTTATGCACGCTATATTCGTCATCTTTTTCGTCATTTTCATCGGAATCATCAGAACTATTTTCTGTTAGATTACTGGTTTTACTACCGTCTCCATGACGTTCACTTTCAACTTTCGTTCTATCATCTTTTAAAGCGCTTAAATCAGTCTGGCGTCCATTTGTATTGATTTCAATTGCTCTTGTGACTGTGCACACGTTGACGTACGAAATGTTATTTTTATTTTTGGCGTTAAACCCTTTGACGGAATTCATGCAAAAGTAGCAGTCCTTCGCAATAACGGGTTTTTTCCATGTGGTTAATGTAGAGTACTTGTGGTACCTTTCTTTGTTTGAATTTTTTAGACGATACAACATAAATCTGCAGGAATTGCAAATGACGTGAGTAGCCCATTTTGTTTCTTGGTGCAGCAATTTATGGTCAAAACAATTTTCGTAAAGACGGCATGAACGCCGTTTACCCAGGGACTCAGCCAATGTGTATCCGTTGCCCACCGTCACCACGTGAAGTTGCCCTGGTTACAGATACAGGTGAATAATGCTAGCAACAAGCGGTTACGAAACTCCAGACTTTTACTGCTATTAATGTCAAAATATGAAAGTACGCAAGAACAGGGTTGCCAGCGTAATCGCTTAGGTTAGGTCAGGTTTAGTTAGGTTAGGATAGGTTAAACCTCTATGTAGGTTAAGCCGAAGCTGAATGAAACGGTACCGCAAACACAACGGGACAACAGAATCAGTTTAATTGTGTTTGGTGCTTCCAGAGCTTTACGTGTAGTTCAATAAATTTCTGTTAATTTAGGTTAGATGAGGTCAGGTTCTTTTGGGTAAAGTTATGTTAAATAAGTTGATATTAGACAAGGGTTGATCCTTCACAATTGTCGACATGTTTTTGAAGTGAAAATTTGCATCACTGGCATTATTTTGAAGTTTATTTGCATCAGTGCGTGAAAAATGTTTGCGAACAAAAAAAATACGCGGGAAGTGACCGGGAATTTTTTTCCAGTTGAATATTCGTAATTTTCGTTGAAAATGCAGCTTTTGGTTGAAAACTATTTTATAAAGTGAAAATTCAACTGTCATATTTTTAGTTAAACATTTGATCTTTGTTAGTTTAAAATTCCAAGATTCAACTGACAATTTATCTTTATTTATTAAAAACTCGAATATTTCATTAGAAATTCACGCATTTTGTTAAAAAATCGATGTTTTTGTAGAAAATCATCTTTTTCTTTGAAAGTAAATCTCTTTGTTAAAAAATTCGTCATTCGTTTAAAAATGAAGTATTCTGTCCAAATATTTATCATTTCATTAAGAAAAAACATCGTTCAGGTCGGAAATGAAATTGCATGGTTGAAAATTAAGCTCTTTTGTTAAAAATTATTTTTATTGATTCAAGATTTATTATCTTAAATAAAAAAAATAATTTCTTATGTTTAAAAATCGCTATTCTACTGAAAACTTTTTTTTTCTTTAAATGGAAACAAATTTGTTTGACGAAACTGGAACTATTTTTTTGATTAAACTTTTTTTTTAACGGAAAAGGTAACTATTATTCCAGTTGAATATTCCATCATTTTAATTAAAAATTCATCCTTTTTCTTGAACATTTATTTGTTGGCAACAAATCTAATTATTAAATTTTTGGTTGACAGTTTATTGTTTTGCCACATTATGCCACGTAAGGGCCAGCTGTGCTATTGAATTTCAACCATTTCAGGGCGATTGCATTCCCAATAAAATGAATCGCTCGATACTACCAGACCTACTTGCTGTCAAATAATAGACAGTTTTTTTAAGGACCCTTCTGGGAGTAGGAAGATTGAAAAAGATAGAAGTTGAGGTATAGGAAGAGATAGAACTATTCTATCTCTTTAAATGAGTCACTTAGCATTTTTGAAAGGCTATATTTTCTATCCATAATGAATTTTAAGCCATGGAAATTAGTTTTTTCATAAAACAATCAATCTAAAACTTAAACACTTGAATTTTCTACAACATATTTGATCGTTACTAAAAACAATAAATTGTCGAGCAAAAATTGAATAATTAGATTTGTAGCCAAAAAATAAATGTTCAAGCAAAGAGATGACGTTATAATTAAAATGATGGAATATTCAACTAGAATAATAGTTACCTTTTCAGTTAAAGAAACATTTTAATCAAAAAATTAAAAAACATTACAAAAAATTGTTCCATTTTTAGCAAAAAAATTTCTTTCCATTAAAAAAAAAACAAGTTTTCAGTAGAATAGCGATTTTTCAACATAAGAAATTAATTTTCAATTCAAAAGATAAATCTTGAATATGTAAAAATAATTGTTAACAAAGGAGCTTAATTTTCAACATGTAATTTCATTTCCAACCTGAAAGATAATTTGTAAACGAAAAAAAAGAATTTTTTAACAAAGAGATTAACTTTCAAAGAGAAGAATGATTTTCTACAAAAATATCGATTTTTTAACAAAATGAGTGAATTTCTAATTAAATAGTCGAGTTTTTATTATACAAATACAAATTATAAGTCAAATAGTGAAATTTTTAACAACAAAAGGTCAAATTTTGAACTAAAATTATGACAGCTGAATTTTCACTTTATAAATTAATTTTCAACCAAGCATCTGCATTTTCAGCTAACATTAGGCACCTTCAACGGGAAGAAACTTCCCGGTAATTTTTTAAACTTTTAAAATTAAAGATTAAAAGTTTTTTATTCAAAAATGTTATATTTAATCGCTCAATAATGTATACGTAAAAAATTGAAGGCACTAACACATTTCAATTTAAAATTTAGATAAACTGCAAGAATTACAAATTTTTTTTTTTAAGTTTCAAATTTTCTTATTTCGGAATTTCTTATTTCTAAATTTTCTTAAAATTTTCTTTCAAAATGTTGACAAATCTATTAGTTGTTTTAAATTTATTCAACGTTATAATTATTTTTAAAATTTGTTAAGTACTTCTAAATATCTTTTGAAATAAACAGATTTTTTTTTAATTTAAAGAAAATCCTGCAAATCGAAAAAAATGTCTTAAAACTTTTCAGATTTATTTTAGAAAATGTTGTAAATCTTTTAAAATATTTTTGAATAATTTTTTTAAATAACATTCCAAAATGAAAAATTGTTTCCAATTTTTCTAGGAATCTTATGAAAATGTTGTTATTCTTTTGAAGCCTTTCACAATTCTTAAAAAGTTTCTAATTTTTTTATAAATCTTCAAAAAATCTACAATTTGTTTTAAATTATGATGTAGCTATTTGAACCGAAATTGGTACGAACAGAAGAATCTTGTCGGTACAAACTTTGTTTGAATTACGTAAAATTATTTCCAGTTTTTAATTAGCTTTGAATATCCTCAAAACTTCTAAATACCTCTTAAAATTACTCCATTTTTTCTACTAATAATAAGTGTGCAATTGCTATTTAAGCACAAAAAATTAACAATTTAACTTAAAAATTAAACATTTTAAAAAATCACAATCGAAATTGAAACGTGTAAAATTTAAAAGCTCTTCGAAATTTTAACGATTTAAGGCTTTCTTTCTCAAACAGTTCAGTTTCAAATTGTTTGATTTTTAAAACTTGGTTTTAATTCATTTGTCATAAATAAATACTTAAATATTGCTAAGTATTAAATAATTATTTTGTGTTCTTAATTTAAAATTTCAAAATTGATTTAGAATCGTTTTGACAAATCAATTATTGTTCCGTTTTAAAAATATTTACATTTGCATTTGATAAACTAACAACGGGTTTCCTCAGAAATTTGCAATTCGAACGCTTTTAATTTTTAATTATTAAAGTGTTTAAGACTGCATTCTAAAGTGCTTTAAATGAAAATAAAAATATGAATTGGACAAATTTGAAAGTAGAAGATTTTCGAATAACGCATTGTAAACTGAATGATGTCAGAATTGAAAAATATAACAATTCAATTAATAATGTTTAAAACTTTGGAATTTAAACTTGGACACATTACCGGTTGTTTGTAAAAAATAGCGTTATTAGTGTGATATTTTTCCAAACAGTGCTAAATTAGTTTCATTTTTTTTAAACTGTGAAATAGTGTAAATACTTCTGGTAGGTCTGAGGCCTGTACAAAAACAATCAATCTCACTCTAAACCAGCTGTAATCCATGGAGACGATTAGCGGGGGGACTTCCGGTTCAGGTCATATTCCGCATTGCTGTTCACGAATAATCATATACATATTAAAAATTTGTCATAAGGATAACCGCAGGATTTCACCGGGAGCGGGTCCTAATCTGAAAAAGTGCACCCGCTCCCAGCGAAATCGCGGTAAAATTTCAGCCACAACCACGTCTAATGACCGAGAGATAGGTGGTCTGCCGCATTTTTCCCGCAAGTGTTTTAGCATATTGTTGACGCGCAGGGATGCCTTTCAGGCTATTAACACACACGATTTTCTCCAGATAAGATGGTAAATCTGGTTTTCCAAAGCGGCGTCAATCTTTCTATGGACCTAAAAATTTGCGGATAAATCTTTAAGCTTTTCAAAAGACAGATGAGAATTCCATGGGAGGTCGAATCGAAAGCTTTTCGATAATAAATCCAGGCCATCAATAGATCACGCTGGTAGAATGCTGCATCCTTGCAGACACATCTATTGATGAGCAGGTTCTCCCGACATCCCGCTACGCCTTTCTTTGAGCCTCGTTGTTCATACATTTCTTGCTACACAGGTTCAATTGCCCGTACAATCCTATCGTTTAGGATAGCTGTGAATATCTTATACAGTGTATTCAGACAAGTGATTGGCCTGTAATTCTTCGGGTCAGCTAAGTTGCCTATTTTCGGCAATAGAGTTGTGCGCCCTTCCACCAACCACTCCGGAATCGGCTCTTCCGACTTTAAATATGAGGTAAAAATATGGGCCAAATGCTGATGGGTTGAAGGAAACTTCTTCCACCAGAAGGTTTTGATACAATCTGGTCCCAGTGCGGAAGAGTTCTTCATCACTCTTAATACTTTTGTCGCCTTCGTAGACTTTTCTCTAAAATACTTCGACCTCCTCAGGTTTGGACGGGTTGTCGACAGTAACTGGAGGGTCTTGGAAGAGTCGAGATAGAATCGGATTCTTCGGAAAAATGTAAACGAAGCTCATCATCCATTTCAGCCAGATCTTTAGGCTTGAGAGAAACCTTGGTGTCGATGTTTCTCCGAGTCATAAAGCATCGCTCTTCCTCTATTGGATGCCTGCCCGCGGTTGGCCTTAGTGTCGCCTCTCTTCCTCTGTTTCCGGCTTGTTCTAGCTGTGGTAGAGTAGGCGTCCCGCTTACATAGCCCTTTTTTCGGAGTAGTTCAACATGGTTTCGCAGGCGTTGCTGCGAAAAGTGCGATAGCTCCGGGTGTTTCTCGCACCACAGGGCATGCAGCCGTGCCATGTAACCCCGTTCAGGGGCCACACTTGCATCGTAGCACTCTAGCACGTCGTGATTTAGTCGCTTCGTCCACTAAAAGTTCCCGAGATTCCACTGATCCATCGCATTGAACCCATTTTGATTGGCTCTCCCAGCTCTAGAGTGGTCGGCATTGTTGACCGACCCATTTTCTGGATCCCTGCGGGTTCTGTTGTTTTGAACCGCACTTAAAACAACTATGTTTGGTACTGTCATTGTTGTTCCCACGAGAAGCTAGGGAAAGGGGTTCGTCCATCTTTGTAGAGCCCCGCATGCAAGGATAAGGCTGCGTACTCTGAGAGGTCGCCCGGTATCCCAGAGTCACCGTTCTAGACACCTAACCCAGGTGACATTCAGCTTTTGACACGGTTTTCACACCTCCGCTTGGGGGTTAATTCCTTCGGGACCACCTCTGGACAATTGTCCGCGACGGCCTATTTATTTTTGTAACCATATTCAGCAGAAATCCTTGGTACTGGGACCCTCTATCCGCAACCCGAGGACGTGCTCGGTGGCTTTGTTATAGGCCCTTCGGTTTGATTCTAGAAGAAACAAAACCGAACCGAAATATATATCTATATTACCTCTCTTTTCCTATGATTCCTCTAGAATCAAACTGAAGGGCCAATGACAAAGCCACCGAACGCGTCCTCGGGTTGCGGATAGAGGGTCCCTGTACCAAGGGTTTCTGCTGAATATGTTTACAAAAATAAATAGACAGTCGCGGACAATTGTCCAGGGGTGGTCCCGAAGGAATTAACCCCCAAGCGGAGGTGTGAAAAGCATGCCGAAAGCTGAATGGCACCTGGGTGAGGTGACTAGAACGGTGATTCTGGGATACCAGGCGACCTCTCAGAGTACGCAGCCTTATCCTTGCATGCAGGGCTCTACAAGGATGGACGAACCCCTTTCCCTAGCTTCTCGTGGGAACAACAATGACAACACCAAACATAGTTGTAGGAAGTGCGGTTCAAAACAACAGAACGCGCAGGGCTTCCGACAATGGGTCGGCCAAAAGTGCCGACCAATCTAGAGTTGGGGGAGCCAATGAAAATGGATTCACTGCGATGGATTGGCGGGATTTCGTGACCTCTGGGTGGACGGAGCAACTGAATCACGACTTGCTAGACTGCTACGATGCGAGTGTGGCCCGTGAACGGGGTTACATGGCACGGCTGCATGCTCTGTGGTACGAGAAACACCCTGAGCTACCGCACTTTTCGCAGCAACGGGCATCCAATAGACGAAGAGCGATGCTTTACGACCCGTCAAAACATCAACACCAAGGTTTCTCTCAAGCCGAAAGATCTGGCTGAAATGGATGGCGAGCTTCGTGGACATTTTTCCGGTGAAACCAACCTTTGGGCTCTCAATTATTGTGTGTATAATGCAGCGAGAGCTTTGGCCGATGCGAACCCTAAAACAAAACCAACGGCTGATCATAAGACCAAAAGACGAATGCATTAACTTGCTATAAAGATAGGCTGGGCAAGACAGTACGCGTCCCGCATTCAATGTGTGATTGACTACATCACATCTGGCAGGAATTTTACCGCCAAGGTTTGAAAGTTCGCGCGCGAACTCCGGACCCGTTATCACACACTTAACAAGTCAAAGCTGCTGACAATCAGGCAGCATATTGTTGAGAGAATACGGATACTATCTGACGCTAAGAGAAGTCTAGAGCGGAGGGAGAGGTGGATCAGAGAAAATCAACAGTTTCTCTCTGACCCATATCGACTCTTCCAAGACCCTCCAGTTACTGTCGAACACCCACCCACACCAGAGGAGGTCGAAGTATTTTGGAGAAAAGTCTACGAAGTTCAGCATAGACTGGACGGAGACTCAGAACATATAAATAGCTTCAAGGAGTTATGTGTTGCCCTCATAACACCTGATAAAGAAGGCCCACCCATCACTACCGAAGAGGTGAAAAAAGTATTAAGAGGGATGAAGAACTATTCCGCACCGGGACCAGATTGTATCAAAACCTTCTGGTGGAAGAAGT
>NC_046666.1:118821425-118828539 GCF_010883055.1 Belonocnema kinseyi | reverse complement strand
AAATATGTGGTGATCTCAAAATCATAACAATGATATTAGGCCAACAATCGGGTTTCACGAGAGAGCCAAGCTTTATATGCCTGTGGAATAGCAGAGATCGAGCCAATCATTACAGCAAAAAACATTGGACTTTAAGAGATTCATTCAAACCTGGTTCTCGTAATATCATCAACCAAAGCCTCGTTGATCCAGAAAAAATTTTACTACCACCCCTCCACATAAACCTTGGGCTCATGAAGCAATTTGTCAAGGCGTTAGACAAAGATGGAAAATGCTATAAGTATATATCCCTTAAATTCCCTAATGTTTCAGACTCTAAATTGAAAAAAGGTATCTTTGATGGACCACAGATTCGAATATTGACAAGAGATACTAATTTCGTGAGCCACATGACGAAAATTGAAATGGACGCTTGGGAAAGATTTAAGCAGTAAACGCAAATTTCCTCTGTAACAAAAAAAGTCCAGACTACGGGAATATTGTTGCGAAAATGATAAGAAACTACAAAAATTTAGGTTGCTTGATGAATTTAAAACTTCACTTTCTAGATTCCCATCTGGATAAGTTTCCAGAAATATCAAGAAAAATAACAATCAAAATTGAAACGTGTAAAATTTAAAAGCTCTTTGAAATTTTAACGATTTAAGGCTTTCTTTCTCAAACAGTTCAGTTTCAAATTGTTTAATTTTTAAAGCTTGGTTTAAATTCATTCGTCATAAATAAATAGTCAAATATTGCTAAATAGTAAATAATGATTTTTTGTTCTTAATTACAAAATTTAAAATTGAATGGATTGAAAATTAAATGTTCTAGGCTGAAAAAATATTTTAAATTTAGTAAAACCCTTTAATTACAAATAAATTATTATGAAGTTATGCTTAAGTTAAAATTAGTTTGTAAAATTTCAATGGAATGTTTCCATTTTTTTAATGACCAAGACTTTCGAAATGAATAGGTACAAGATTTTCGAATTACGTATTGTAAACTAAATATCATAATTGAAAAATATAACAATTCAACTAATAATTTTGAAAAGTTTGTAAATAGAACTTGAATAGATTTTTCTTCTAACTATTTGTAAAATTCCCAGTAAAAAAATAAATTCACTGTCATTTATAGGTCCAGCTGCCACCCTGTACATATATGGCTTAAAAGTTTAAAACGTATATATTTTCTTGAAAATTCCTCTCCTCTGGTATAAAATTAATCTGTTTGTTTGAAAATTTTACTATTTGATTAACATTTTGCATTTCATAAGGAATTGATTCTTTTTGTTGAAAAATTAATCTTCTTGTTTGAAAACTGGTATTTTTTTACAAAAATATTGATTTTTTTTAAATTTGAAATTAGCGGTTAGTTATGAGAAAATAGTGTACTTTGTGATATTTTTCCAAATAGTAAATATTGAAATAGTGTAACTTCTTAAAAAAAAAGTGTGAAATTTTGTCAATATTTTAGTGAATCTGAGGCCTGTACAATAATACAACAATCAATCTTACCCTAGTCCAGCTGTAATACAGTGGCCCGGTTGGAGGAGGGACTTCCAGTTGAGATATGATATTGCTGACCTTGACGAGTTGCTAATAAACGCTGTAAATAAGGTCTCTTAGATTATAGAAACTTTCAGGTATATAACCGCCGGCTTCTTTGACATCGGTGTTTTTAGCAAAGGGCAGTCTCCACATTGCTCTTCGCAAACGATCCAGCGTGTAGTCCATGAAATTCATCCCAAGATAACCATTTGCACAATCTGTACAATATGTTTATTATTTTAAATACTTTCGTTATTTCTGAAGCCTGAAATAACGTCTAAAAATGAATTTCAAAAATTCTTAATCACTGTCATAACTTCAAAATAAACTGGAGCACATAATCGATAAGTTGTATTTATTTCAATGAAATCAAAAGGGAATGCTAATAAAGGGGAGACATCCAAAAATTTTTTAATTGAGGTGATTGCTTACTTACAAGAACAGATGAATTGATGAAAGGAACTTCATAAATAAATATTTGTCGGAAGGGACTCTATTTTCTAGTTACGCCACTGAATCTCTATCAATTTTAATATTAAAAAACTAGTGGCAGACTGGGTGCCTAGGGACGCGGCCAGGGATCCAATACTGGGAGCGACTCCTAAAATAAAGGTTATCGGAAAAAAGGAAAAAATGTTTCTAAGGAGTATAACGTGAACGGATTAGATGTGTGTAAATTGACCCATCCCCCCGTCTGTCAAAATAACTTTTTGAATTTTGTTGAAAAATTTAAAATTCAAATTTTGATCAAACAAAAAAATAATGAAAAATAAATCATTCTGTTTCGTTGACTAACTATGCAAGTTACAAAAAAGAATAATTTAAAAAATGGTGCATTCTTAGGGTTTTTTTTATTTTAAGCTTCGTTTAAGCTTAAAAAAATGATTGAAAATAAAAAATTAAATTTTTCTAATAACGAAATAATTTATTTATAGAAGGCGAATTCTTTAAATTATAAAAACAAGACAGTGGAAATATGTCTGTTTCAATACCATTCATATATGTAATGAATTGTAATAATATAAACTGATTGAAACGATACATTTTTCAGGGTAGCCCACACGCGTTGCAATTTGAAAGCGATAAGAATGTGCCCGCGCAGTGGGCAGATTTTTTTTCTTCTAAGAGTTTAACCAACTGTTAATTTCTTTTCATGTTACTTGTTATTTTTCAAAAATGAAAAACTTGTCACACCATAGACTGCAAGTTTTCAAGTATTTTTGCCGCAAAGATTTAAGCCTTGATTTAAATAAGCGACTCATAATAACATTAAAAATTACGGAAAATGCTAAAATTAGAATAAAATAACAATTATTATAGTACAGTATAGCAAAATATAGTTATATTTTACAACTTCCAAAATAATGAAATATGTGTCTTTTGATCCGAACTCTTGAAATGTAAGCTAATAACTTGTTTCAGAGAAGATTTCAACTAATAAGTATTCATTTTAATTATTAAAATAATGAAATACAGCCCATAATTAATCGAGATTTTGTAATAAATTAAATGAGTTGCCCCCTTTCATATTTGTAAGCGAAAATAGAGTCATACTTTTTAAATAAATATTTTTATCTGGAAACTCGCTCAAGGTACGTATAGGCGTCATCAAAAGTAAACATATGTAAAAAATCGATACATTAGCGGGCGCCCATAAAAAATGAACTTAGGTGTCCTATACATTTTTAATCAATGAATATATTTTGGATTGCATCGGAAACAAATGAATTTAAAATTCCGTAATGTAGTTGATGACAAGAATATTGCTTTCACTTTTACTGTTTCAATATGAATAATTTATTATTCATCTAAAAAATATTTTCATTAATAGAATCCAAAACATGTATTATGGAATTGCTTAGGGATAATATGGGTGAAAAGAAATTGGAGGAAACTTTTTACTTTACTGGTATTACTTATAAGAGTACAAGTGTAAATCTGGGGTGTTATTGGATATTCTTTTCACTCTTTCGAATTCAATTTAACATATATATTTATTTGTTTAAACAATAAATTCGTTTTGCGGCGCCTTGACTTATTGCATGTTTGCATCCCTTTTATACATGTACAAGCAAGGATTTATGTCATTTATTACAAAACCCAATTTACACATCACACTTGTAAATTTATCATTTCATTTCTTAGGACTTCTTTTTAGGCAATGAAGTGATTTACTCAATTTCCAAACAATACTTTTTCTAATATCGTCACTGATTTGCACTTTCTTTGGAATTTCCAAATATATGTCCTCTGACAAATCACCGTAGAGAAATGTAGTTTCGACATCGCGTTGCTTGATTTTATACTTATATTTATTTGCTATTGAAAAGAAAGCCCTTTTCAAAGATGTTCTCGATACCGGAGCATACGTTTCTCTCAAATCATATTCATTCTTATCTTGGCACCCACGGATAATCAATCTACCATTGTATTTGGTTGATCCTGTTTCGTTTAACATTTTCTTAAAAACCCATCTTTTTAATTTAACTGAAAATGGTATAGATTAATTGTCAGTTTTAACCATGTATTTTTATAACACATAAAACATATTTTCATCAGAATAGTTATTAAATAAAAAATTAATAAATTTTAATAAAGTAGTTGAAATTTTGATAGAAAAGAGGACTTTTTTTGCAGAATAGTTACATTTTCAACAAAATAATTAAGTTTTCAACTAAATAATTGAGTTTTTATCCAAACGAGATTGTGACAATGTTGTGAATATTTGAATTTTAATAACTGATAAAATGATAACGTGAATTATCGAAAAATTGTCCAAGTTTTTATGTAGTGTGTGATATTGTTTAAATTAAAAACAAAAAGGTAAATATTTGTATTATAAATCTATCCATGTTACCTATCTATTTATACCTATTTATACATGTTTCAAACTGACAATTAATCTATACCATTTTTGTTTAAAAAAATCATGTAATTTGTTAAAAATTCGTCTTTCTTTGTAGAAATTACATTTTTTTATGGAAAATTTATACTTTTTGGTTAAAAATTAAAATTTTGGGTTGAAATGTCAACTGTAAATATTTTTTGGCTGCAAAGTCTTTGATTGAAAACTCATATTTTTCGTTTAAAAAATTCAACTTTTTGTAGATAATTCGTCTTTTTGAATTCAAAATTAAATAATTTCGTTAAAAATTCATGTATTTTATTTAAAATTTGTCTTTTTTTGTAGATCAGTCATTTTCTTAGTCAAAAATTCATCTTATTGATTTACAGTTTAACAACTTTGTTGAAAATTAATTTTTTCTGTTAAAAATTATTTTTCTTTATCTGAAAATGTAACTATTCTAGGATTGATTATAAATTAATTACTTTTATGTGGAAATTGAACTATTCCATTTTTGGTTGAAACTTTATCCTGTACATTGTATTAGTTAAAACACCTACTATTTGATAGAAAATTAATTAATTTTGTTAAAAAGTAAACTTTTGGGTTGAAAATTGATATATTTTGTTAATTGAAATAATTTCGAGTTTTAAATTAATTTTGAATCTTTTTCAAATTAAAATTGTAGCGTTCAAAGTTAAAATTTACCTCATTACAATTTTAACAATTCAAGGCTTTCTATTTTTAACCTTTCTGTTTGAATTTTTATAGTTTTTTATAGTTGTTTATAATGGATTGTTTTAAACGAATGGTCAAATATTGCTAATAATTAACGAAATTTTGTTTTGTTTTCTTAAATAAAAAATTTCAAATTTAATGGGTTAAAAATAAAATTTTTTTAGACTGAAATAATATTTGAACTCATCATTGAAAATAATTTTAAAAACTAATATCTATTAATTGTTTATTTTTCAACGGATTCAGAATCATCTTGTAAAACCAATTATTTTTCCATTTTTAATACCTTAAATTCAATTGAAAAAATTGTATTAAAAAATTCTTTCAATTAAAAAAAAATCATAATAGAAAAGAAATAGATTAATTTTCTATCAAATAATTTGTGTTTTAACTAATACAATGTACAGGATAAAATTTCAAACAAAAATAGAAGAGTTCAAATTACAGATAAAAACTGTGATACAAAATTGAATAAAACAAGAAAAAAAACGAATTTTCAACAAAATTGTTAAATTTTCCAGGGAAAATGTGAATTTTCGACCAAGAAGATTAATGTTTTTTATAAAAAAAAAGATTTTTCAACTTAAGCTATATATACGATTAATTTTTAATCAATCATATAATAGTTACATTTTCAGATAAAGATAAATAATTTTTAACAGGAAACATGAATTTTCGACCAAGAAAATTAATGATCTACTAAGCAGACAAATTTTAAACAAAATACATGAATTTTCAACGAAATGATTTAATTTTAATGTCAAAAAGACCAATTATCTACAAAAAGTTGAATTTTTTAAGCGACAAATATGAGTTTTCAATCAAAGAGTTGAACTTTCCAACAAATAGTTAAATTTGTTAAATTTTCAGTTTCAAAAATGTATTTTCAACGAAAGAGATGAAGCTTCAAAGAAAAAAAATACATTTTAACAAAGTAGTTGAACTTTTGACAGAAAGGAGGAATTTTTTTTAAAAATAGTTACACTTTCAAAAAAATAATTTATTTTTCAACCAAAGAATGGAGTTTTTATCCAAACGAGATTAATTCCAAAATACAAAAAAATTGTCATAAGGACAACCGCAGGATTTCGCCGGGAGTGGGTGCTAATCTGAAAAATTGCACCCGCTTCCAGCGAAATCACGGTAAAATTTCAGCCACAAACACTTCTCACAACCGTGAGATAGGTGGTTACAGTCTGTAACGGAATCAATACGACGATCCAGCAAAAGCCTCGTGCACCCTAAGAACACGGAGAGACCCAAGGACAACCGCCGTCACACCGTCTTGGCATGCAAAAATGAAACCCTCTGTACCAGACTTCAATCCGGGGGATTTAAGGAAAGCAAACATTCAAGACTCAATATTCCGCGACCCCCTTGACGGCGTGAGATGTACAGTCGCCGAACGGAAAATTTAAGATGTATGCTTTTGTTCATATGCATAACCTTTCTTGTCCTGATATCAAGACATCTGAGCTCGTTCTTCGTCCATGGAACTAATCCAAATGAATAGAGTAGTACCGGGACGACAAGCATGTTCGTTGAAGATACTTTGTTCCTCGCCGACAGTTTGGAAGACCATATCTGTCGGATGAGACGTTTGTATCTGCTTCGGAGAGTATCCTTTATAGATGTCACATCCTGAATGCGGCTCTGTGGCACGCCCAGGTGGGTGTTCGACAGTAATTGGAGGGTCCTGGAAGAGTCGAAATGGGTCAGAGAGAAACTGTTGATTTTCTCTGATCCACCTCTCCCTCCGCTCTAGACTTCTCTTAGCGTCAGATAGTATACGTATTCTCTCAACAATATGCTGCCTGATGGTCAGCAGCTTTGACTTGTTCAGCGTGTGATAAGGGGTCCGGTGTTCGTGCGCGAACTTTCAAACCTTGGCGGTAAGATTCCTGCCAGATGTGATGTAGTCAATCACACATAGAATGCGGGACGCGTACTGTCTTGCCCAGCCTATCTTTATGGCAAGTTGATGCATTCGTCTTTTGGT
>NC_046666.1:118771744-118821325 GCF_010883055.1 Belonocnema kinseyi | reverse complement strand
ATGTCATTTATTTTTTATACTTGAAATAACGTAACCTTAAAATATCCGCATATAAAGAGGCGTGCGAAGTATTCAAATCATGAGAATCGCCAGCATCGAAATCTGGAAATATTAAAATTCCAATTTCTTCATTTTATTTCAAAGCAGGTAGCAGATAGAGATATAGATAGAACCGCCGAAGTGTTCCGACCGGCAATCGTGCACCTTCGAGTTTTCAAATTTAGAAGAGGAGAAATGGGTTGCGCGCGCAACCCAGCCATGTACATCGTCTCCTACGATATTTCACACGGACAAGACCTGTGATAGTATTGGAGTGAACGTCGTTTCAAATCTGGGATCACTGGCCCGTATTAGCTGCTTCAAGTCAGGGACTGAGAGAGACATGCGTGAAGAGCGTAAAATCCGCTTCTCGCCATCCCTTCTCCTGTTTATATTTTCTCAGCGTTACGAGTGAGGGTGCTTGATGCGAGCTTCACCAGCTTTACGAGCTTCGCGAGAACGGAGACTGAGTGGCCGAGAGACCACCGGGAAACTCGACATTGCCAGATGCGAGCTTCTTCGTGAACGCGCGAACGTGGTGTAGCTCGCCGATCCGGACTGCAGGCAGAAATCATATCGAAATCATCAATAGCGAGCGCCTACTCGTATCATAGATACGTTATTCGGTATCTAAACCGTTCCCCAGATCAATAGGTTGAATTATAACGAGGAAGAAAAGAGTTTCTTTGTTCGGGGCGCTTATGTAACAGAATCAGGGGCGGCCCCAGAAAAATATTTCGCGGGGTTGGGAACGGGTTTCTAAAAACCTCCCCTGGATCCGCCACTAAGCAGAATATACATTTCATTAGATGGCACTGCGTCACACGCTAAATAGTTAAATACGTCACATCATTTGTGCGCTTTACTTGAAATTTACTTTTGAATTTTTATTTTACATATGATCTGTAATTAATCTATTTTATATTTTTTTGAAAATTCATATACTTTTTCAAAAATTCAGCTCTAGTTGAAAACTCTTTTTTTTTCTTCTCTAATTACATTTTTAAGTCAGTTCAAAATAAACCTATTTTATAAAAAAAAATTAACTAATTTCTTGAAAATATTTGGCTTAAAATTCAATTATTTGGCTTAATATTCTACTTTTTATTTCATATTTGAACTATTTGACTAAAAATTTTTTATCAAAATTCAAAAAGTTAGAGGTTTGTTAAAATTTTTGATACCATCTTTTTCCAAGATTTGAAAATTCTATCGACAGCTATTTATAGTAAACAGAGAAACGAAAAATGTATCCCTTTGTCTTTTTGTTATAGAAGAAAAATTACCAAACGTGTAGCGTTTTCAAAATGCCGAAAAAACAAACGAAAAGGGAAATGTAAAGCCAATTAAAGCATTCTATGGAAAAAAGTGCCCGAGTCGAAATTTAGACCTTAGTTTGAAGTTGCAGCTTCTTATCAGAACCTTCCTTGACGCTATTTAAACATATAGCCCCTGCTTTAAACTTTTAACTTCTAGACAATGAAACATTAGAGCCTACTTTGAAGCTGTGACACCTCTCTGAAGCTACTTTGAATCTTTAGAGCCTAAATATCTTTAACTGAAGACCCTACTTTGACGCTGTTCAACTTCAACTTTAATAATGACCCTACATTGGATCTTTTGAGCCTACAATGTTCAAACTTCAGAAAAATAAAGTAAACATTATTTGTTACTTAGGTTAATTGAACTCATTGGTCTTCTTAATTACTAAATGCACACCTAATTAACAGAAATATGTAATTTAAAATTTAATTTAAATTAATAATTAATTGAAGTTTGTGAACTAAACAGTCAGGTAGGTGAATAAGAAATACACGAAATTATAAGAATAAAATATTTTCTATCACTAAAAAAAAATATTATGTATGAAATAAAAAATTTGAAAAATATATTGAAATATGTATTTGAAAATTATAATTATATTCACACACTGTTATTAAATTTTTCTTACAATATTACGCTTAATTTATTTTCAACGTGGTATGGTGGAGAATATCATTTTTTTTCCAAGAAACAGTACGACTTTTCCGATGGTTTGGTCATTTTTTTACCAAACACTAATAATTGAGAGTTTCTTAAACATTTTTTAGAGGAATATTACTAGTAACGTGTCTACCAGTTGATTTAGGGGGAAACAACATTTCCTTTTCTTAGAAAATATTAACTGTTTTCATTTGTTAAATTATTTATTTATCAATAAGAACAGCCAAATGTATGAAAAATAATTGACTACTCATCTCGAATTTTGAGACAGCAAGACAATTGGGTATGAAACCAGTACCGTCATTGTCAATATAAACTCATTTCCTGATGAATGTTATATTGAATCTTGAACTCAATATTTTTATTCTTCAGTATAATTGGATTAATTATGATGCTCAAGGACTTTTTCTCATTCTTCTTTTAATAAAGAGATAAAAATATATTTTTATTGAAATCATCAAGTTTGACATGGTATTCATTTAAGTAATAAATAAAGAGAATCGAATTCTAAGAAGTAGCTCCAAGTTCTTTTAAAGCGTATAACGTAGAATACTTCTAAAAAGCAAAACCAACACAGTAACAAAAAGGGATCAATTTTGTTGCGGAGCATTTTGCTCTAATGATTATTTGACTCTCAACATCATAATGATCTATACATTCAGATCAATTTGATCTTATTTTTTGGTTCATTAGTCAGAGTAAACAGAATAGCCGCCAATTCCTGCTACTGGTATCATAAATAAATGACCTAAAAATGGTTTCTAACCACATGCAAGACACAACAATACTCTAAGAACGCCAGCTATCTTGGTTTGAGTTCATACACGATCCCGAAGCAGATCATTATGATCTCAAAAGTTGATCATTCACTCCGGATGATCAAAATGCTCTTAAATTCGATATCTTTTTTGTTCCATATCAAAATGATATTGATTTCGGTATCATTTTGAACAGTTTTATTTGCTGTGAATGTATATTGAACTCTTTGAAAATCGTTTCAAATATTTAACGACACAGAAAATTAAAAAAAAGTAATTATTTAATTAATTGTCTTGGATTTAAAAATATTTTGGACCTTGAACTATTGGGCAAGTATTAATGATTTTTATAGAAGAAATTCTACCGCGTTCCGTTATATCTGAATCGGTTAGTAAATACTCAGTGCGTGCGTGCATTCTCGGGTTCGTTTCTTAGTACTTGTGGATTTTTCAGTGCATTATGCTTTAGACTCATAATTAACAAATTCTATTAACAATATGTATAAAAAAATAACTGCGAATATCCTTGATATTTATATCACTGATATTATTATTTTTTTTCTGATAAATAACAAAACTTGTTTATATTCATCCATATTGGTGTGAGATTATAGAGAGAATGATTTGACGTCACAAGTCCTGAAGTAGTAGTTTGCGCTTTTAAAGAGGATCTAATTTATCTTAAATACAGACCCTACTTTGACGCTACACGTGGAATAACGGCCGATTTCGGCTTATTTAGAACCTACTTTACAGATTCCAGCCCCTACGAAGGTAGGAGATACGGCTTCAAAGTAGGACCTAAATTTCGACTCGGGTGAAGAGAAGAAAAAAGTTATTTTTCTTATATTTTGTTCTATTCGTGAAAACCAACTCCATTTTGTCCACAAAAAAAATTATATTCTTAGCTAAGCTAAAACATGTAACATTGCAATAAAATATCATTACAATTTATAATGTGCATGGAAATTAAAACATACTGATTCTTATTGCCTTGTTTATACATAGATTCCTTATGTTTAATCTTGTTTTTTACGATTAAAGAAAAATTGCGTTTCATGTCAAAAAAATAAAAATATTCGTAAAACATCTGTAAATCCTTGCTCGTTGAATAATATATATAAAATCTTCCCTGAGGGGGCCTCAAAACATAATACTAATACCTTCTCATTATGGATGAAATGTCCATTTTCGTTTGGTTTTTTGGATTTTGAAAATCCTATAACTTTTGTAATTTTGATTTTATCCAAACAAGCCATAGGGATAAATTATGCATATTTTTGTATTCTATAAATAACTGTCGATAGAATTTCGAATTTTTGAAATAAGTGGCCTCAAAAATTTTGGAAAAGCTTGAACTTTTTGAATTATTATCAGAAATGGCTGGTTAGCCATGAAGCTTGTAATTTTGAACATTGTAGGTGTGGGTATGGTAAGGGTGGTTTTCTAGGGGTCCTGCCAAACATTCTCACTGACTCCATCATTCGTAGGATAAAAGAAGCGGTTTTTTTTATATTTGTATATTTTCAAATATCGAGAATCTAACTGGTCATTGTTGACATTTCAGGTGTGAATATAGTAAGGGTGGTTTTTAGGGGTCTTGCTAAAAAATCCCACCGACTCCATAATTCGTGGGGTTAGAAAAGAGGATTTTGGACGTTTTTTTTTGGATAAATATCGACAATCAAACTTTAACATGGTAGGTTTGAATAAAGGGTGATGTGTAAGGGCAGGTAACTGTTTAAAAACATTTGTATTCGACAATCCTTGCCGGCAAAATATTATTTTTTGGCCTTCGAATGGATTTCAGGACAACAAAAATTAGAAAAATAATTTTTTTATTTAATTTATCACTTTTCTTGTAAATGTAATTGTTTTGTTGCAAAATTCGCTTTTGGCGGATTAATATTAACTTTTTTGATGCAAACTCCTGTTAGAAAAACAAGAATCTAAGGACCAAATTTGGACAAAAACGAATAAACAAAAACAAAAAATCCTATTGTAATTTGAAAAAACCAATAAAAAAATGTAGACAAAAATAAAAAAAGGAAAGAAAAATGAGAAGGCAGACAACCACATTCCCTTCCTTCTCTTTTTCTTTCCTTTGTCTTTTTTATTTTTATTATCATCAAATAACAATAAAATAACATTCAAGGGAAGAAAAAGAGAAAGAAGGGGATGTGTTTGGCTGTATTCTCATTTTTCTTTCCTCTTTTTTATTTTTGTCTGAAATTTTGTTTTTCAGTTTTTTTTTAGTTTACAATAGGATCTTTTGTTTTTGTTTGTTCATTGCTGTCCAAATTTGGTCCTTGGATTCTTGTTCTTTAATTTTTTTTAGCAGGAGTTTGCATTCATTTGATTATTGGACGATAAAAAGGATTTTTAATTTGAATTTTAATCTCATTTAAATTTATTAAATTTTGATTCACTTTTGTGTTTGTAATTCATATTTTTGGTTTAAAATTAAACTACTTTGGTAGAAAGTTGAAATGCTTGCTCAGAAGTGAAGGTCATGTTATTTAAAAATGAAAGGAATTAATAGAAAATTATTAAATTTTGTTTAATGCTGGACGTTTTTCATTATTTCATGCGAGTACAAAGATACTGGTAACTTGGAATAAAATGTTTTAAAAAATTATTATGGAATTTCCTCGGCCAGCGACATGCCCGAGATTTGTTTTTCGGGAGGGGCTTCGATTTTTTTCCGACGGGGGCTTCGGATTTATGTATAGGCAAAGAGTCGGGGAAAAGGTAATTGAATAATGAAAAAACTTAGTTTCGGGGGCCCCAACTCCACCCCTGGCTAAGCCACTGTTCTCGGCAAGGCTCGCGAAGCTCACGGCGAGCTTCTTCATGCAGAGGATTCGCGTAGCGTCCAGTCTCGCTGCGAGTTCACTCGAAAACCAAGAAGCGCGCTTTTGAGTTTCGCATTGCGCATTGCAAGGCTTCGAGGTTCAACCTGTTTCCTTTTCCTTCGCGTAAGCAGATTCGAGCACCACAGCTGGCTACAAGTTGCTCAACCATTCCGGTGGAAGGCACCCCGAGATCACTTCTTTTCTCCCTAAAACCATGATCCAAAAAAGCATGGTCCTGCCAGGCACAAGTAAAAAAAAGTCAACCAATCAGATTCGGCACCCTAAGGCACCCGACCTTTCTGACATCCTGGATCCAGTGCGGCAGTTGGTTTCCCCTTCCATTTGCGCCAACGCAGTGAGAAGAAGAGAAAAGGGCGAACGACGCTTCGCTCCTAGTCCCTGCTTTAAGTTGCTACGATCATAGCTTCTGAAGCCTACAACTGCTAACATATGATAATTCCAAAAGTGTAATCACATTCGCGTTCCCACAGTATTTTCACTTTCCGCTCATAATTTTGACGCATATGTAGGCTGTAGCATTGTTACTGACAGGGTTTTCTTTGCCAAGTAGGCAGAGAATGAAGAGAAAAGAAAATTCATTTACGTGCTGGTCAAAAATTGCAATAATTACGCATGTAGCTACATGTAGACACCGTGGGCCTTGCATTAAGGATTTTTTCTACCGGCAGCCAATGACGCATGAAAAGAGCTGACTCGAAGACCGAGACTTCTCCCCCGTGATCACTCACATTATCCCCTACAGTTTTACAAACCGAAAGGAATTTCAGGTTTCCATGAATGATATTTTAGCATTATATAAGCGTTCTCTTCCTTACAAGTGGAGCACTGCAATAAGCTTATAGCCAAGGACAAAAATAACTATGAAAAATAAACGAATTACGTCTGCGTAACTTGTACTTCTTGAAGCCATGTATTTGCCATTGTAGTCAACACTTGCTGAAAGTATTATGAATACTTTACTATGCCAATAGCATTTGCGTTTTTGTTACTAGTCATATTTTTGCTTCACAACGATTAAGCAGATCACTAAATTTGTCTTCTTAGTGACCTCAAATATTTTAATAAAAAGGCTGATAATTGTCAAATTGCAGGGAATTTTATGTACCTGAAGTTTTGCTACTCAGCATTCTCAAGAAAGCCATAAACGAACGAGTTATAATGTATAAAACCGTCTTCCAAAACGGTTTTTCATATTGATGATGGTTGCTTATTTTTCTTATCTACATAAAATTCATTCTAAAACCCTAACTTCTTTTGTCCAAATTTTTATAATACAGAAATACGCACTGTCTGGTCCAGACGATTATATCGAAGGTTCGAAAGACTTTCAAATATTTTCTGATAGAGATTTATCAAAAAATTCTCATAAAATTTTTATTTTTTTTTACAGACAACGTACGCTGATAAAGGACCCAAGGTAATTATTATTTATATCAAATATTGTAGAAATATTTGTTGCAGATACTTTCATTATCATTTAATTCTATAATAGGCTATAAAGATAAAATGTTACCAACTTTAAATAATACCTAACACTTAAAAATGTAGCATCATAGATAAAAACGTGCCCATTTAGTCAAGCTTTCAAAACAACTTGCATTGAAACCTTTGGTAAAACATATAATTTTTTTTTCGTTTCTGTAAAATGTAATAGACAGACTTCTTAATTAGGAATCAGATTAAAATTTGTTTTTAAATTTTGAATTTTTCTTTAACAAAAATGATTTTCATTTCAAGATTATTCTCATTTCAATGTATTATTCTAAGTATCGAATTTTGAGTTCATTCTTATCTTAATCTTTCATTTTCAACATTCGGTTTTATTTACAAAATTTTCAATTCACCTCACTTTATTTGTTATCATTCAACTTATTATCAAAATTAATAATAAAGTCATGACCGAAATTTTACGTGATTTGAATTATTTTTTTATTTCTTTCAGCTAGTAAAGTGGCATTTAGTCCTATAGGGAACTAAGCTATTCCTGGCACTTTCCCAATCTACCTCGTCTCTCTGCAACTGCGTATCGCAACTCACATTTTTTTTATAAAACTTTAGTCTTTATGATTATGTTACAGATAAGTGTGTACTTAAGTGAGCGGTGGGTACAGGACAAAATCAAATGTGTCGTTTATGCCCTGTATTAACCTCGCTAAACCGTTTATAAATACATAATGGCCCTATCTAGTTTCTGTGTACGTATCTTAGTGGTTCTCTGGACAAGCCTGGTATATTTGGTATATTATATGTAAATGCTTATGTCTGAAAGTTAAACGTTTGGTAGTGTATCCAAATTGACATGGTCCGATTGTGTCGACGTCTTCTTCTCAACGATATTTTCGTAGTGGTATCCTTGTTGTTTATCTAGGCATTTCCCCTGAAGTTTTAAAGAGTCGTTTATAGAATGGTGTCTGGTCAATCATTTTCCATATGTCCTTAGATGAAAATGAGCTTGGGAGCCCGCCTGCATTCTTGATTTTTTTGCTGAGAGTCACATCTAGTTTTTTAACTGAGCATTTGCTCAGCCTGTTAGCTACCTGAATATTTCCATACTCCAGTATAGGTCTGGTATAAGTGTCGATACTAAGGAGTTTAATCCTTTATCTACTCTGCTATGTCTACCAATCATTCGGTTAAGTGTGAATGCAGCTCTTTTTACTTTTAAACAGGCTTTATCTACATGAGTTTTAATAGACAGTTTTTTGTCTAATTTTATAACCAAGTATTTAATTTTTTTCTGCAGTTTGATCTTATCCCCGCCGACTTGGAGGTGGGTGAAGTGATGCATTTTCTGTGTAAAAATTGTAGCCTCAGTTTTCGTGGCGTCAAACTTGAGACCCTTTTCCTTGTAGTAATTGATGAGCTCCTCTGCGGCCCATTCAGCTCTTATTTTTGAAAACACTGGCCTGCTGGCTGTGTTCAGGACAGAGGTCCTCTGCGTACTATAAGAACATATTATTTGGAATACGTTTCACTGGAAGATCGGCCATATATAGGTTAAAGTTAACCGGCCCTTAAACCGAACCTTGTGGAACTCTATGGGGTACGTGATGAATTTTCTCAATTATATTAAGATGCTTTACTGCAATGGTTCTGTCTAAAAGGTACTCTTAAATAACTGAAATAAAATTAGCTGGAATTTTCATTTATCCACTTTGATTAGGAGACCTTCGCGGCTTATGGAGTGAAATGCGTTGGAAAGATCAGTACTAATTACGGATGTAAGAATTTCCTTTGCAAAATCCGTGTTGCAATGGCGGGATTATCTTCTCGACGGCTTTGCGCATTCTTGATGTTGAGATTTTTTCTAGGATCTTACCCATAATATTCAACAGTGTGATGGGTCTGTAGGATTCTGGCTTATTATGGTCTTTGCCTTGCTTATACGGGGTGTCCAAAAAGTCACGGGGCAGCCGAATAAATCCTCAGGTACAATGTTTTTGCATAAGGTTGAGGTCATTCTTGAAGTAACTTTCAACGAGGAATCTGGTGGTGACCTTAGTTTTGACCTTGACCATGACCTTCGTGTTTATTTTAAGGTCATCTTTGTTTTTTTAAATAGAATGGCCCATTTCTGACATTGAAAATCAAAAGAAGGAAAAATCTGACATTAAAAAGTGTATTCAGGTCATAGGTAAGGTTTGACCTTGATTGAAATATCAAGGGCATTAAAAATTCAATATGGTCTCAATAATTTTTCGTCAGACCCGCCCGAACTGTTTTGAGGGGGGGGGGGAGAATATTTAAGATATTCTCGATCTATCCTCCCACCACTGTACGAAATATTTACCCCTCAGTAGAAGTTTATACTCCTTGGGGTTAGTGCCGCTAAGTAGAACCTTAAGTAATTTTTGAATAACTATTCACTATTTAATGTCCATTGTTGAAGTAAGTAAGTAGGGTAAGAGGCAGGGACTGCGAATGAATACCGAGTGAGCGGAAAGTGATCCTGTAAACGCGATATTTAGGAGATATATTCTGTTGAATAACTGTAACTTGAAAAAGGCGTCATCCAATCCCTCTGGGCCGCGAACATCCCTCCGCAAACAATTGGGGAAAACATTCACGCAGGATCGTCCGTGCCGGGAACGAATCCCGAGAAGAGTAATTCTTCACTGAACGACTTCTGCCCCCATTCCGGTATGGATGAAATCAGTAGAGGACCGAAAGACTGCAAAGATGTTCATAGCCTGGCAATTATTTACAATGTTATGCAAGATTCCTATTTAGACTATTTGGACCTTAAAATTGAAAATTAAATAGATTAAATTTAAATTAATTTAATTAATTAATTAAATTAGATTTAATAGATTAAAAAGAAAATTTTCGATGAAATAAAATTTAAGCGTTACTTTGAATAATTCCTAAAAACAAAATCAAGAATCTAACGACCAAAATTGAAAAAAACACCATAAAATGTTCACATTGCAATCTGAAAAAGAGAAAAAAACTTCTTCCTCCTAAGAAAGAAAAGAAAAAAGCTTCCCTCCCTCTGGCCAGAAATGAAAAAGAGGAAAGAAAAATGAGAAGGCAACCAACCAGAACCCCTTCCCTTTTTTATTTCTTTCGACTTCTTTTTTTCTCATCATTATCAAATCACAATTAAGAAACATTTGTAAAAAAATATATATAATCACCAACTCTTTTTCAGGTTTCAATGGAAATATTTTATGGCGTTTGTCCAAATTTGGTCGTTAGATTTTTGATTTTGTTTTCAGGAATTATTCACATTAACTTGATTATTGGACGTTAAATAAGATTTTAAATTTGTTTTTTATCTCATTTAAATACCATAAATTTTAATTTAGTTGACTTGGATTAGAGGTAATTTCTTTGTCTGATTAGTTTGTGGCTTGTTTGCCTTTTGAACTTTCACTTCATTCTTGGGAGTTCATTCTCAGTCGTCAGGGAGATAGCATCGTGGCAGTGTTGCCGTGCCTACCGACCTAAAGGTCCCTTTTTCGTCGGTTCAGTGAATTCAACCCAAAGTCAGCAAAACCTATTACTCTCAGTCACTGATAAGAGGATGATTTTCACAAGCTAGCTTGCGATAAGATGTTCAGACCATATTTAAGTTTGAAGGACCTTGACACGATTTTCAAAGACACACCTTACCTATGACCTACTATACTGTTCAACGTAAAATTGTTTGCTTCTTTGATGGCTAATATCAAAAATGGGCCATTCCATTTAAAAAAACAAAGGTGACTTTGAAATAACCATCAAGGTCATTGTCGAGGCAGAAACTAAGGTCAACACTGGATTCCTCGTTGAAAGTTACTTTAAGAATGACCTTAACCTTCTCCAAAGAAATGGTACCTAGGGATTTATTTGACTGTCCCGGGACTTTTTGGACACCCTGTCTAAGGCGATGCAGGGTCTAAGTTTCTAGTTGTCTGGAAAGTATCCACTGTTAAAACATCAGTTATAGATTTTAACAAGTCTGTTTTTTGTGATCAACCCCATGTTATTCAGTTTTTGAATCATTTTCTTATCTGGTCTTGGGCCTTGTTATTTTAAAAGTTCTTATTATTGTTGCTGCCTCTTCTACATCTGCCCTTTGCGGTTGTTGAAATGAGGTGCAGTGAGTTTACATTCAGCCTTTTTTGAAATTTCGGCCTGTTTTACAATATCGGGTTCCAGAATTTTATCAATTGTTTCATGTATCGCGTTTGTTCCAAGAACTTTTTTTCCTTCTCGCATTCCACTTTCTTTTTATTTAAAAGCACTCTGACATTTAGTCCTCGTAGTTTGTTTCGTTTCCTAATTATTTTTTGTATTTCTGTTGGAAGTGTGATGATTTTTTTGCTAGCTTATTTCATCGTTAAGGGTTTTGTTGTATTGATAGTTTATTTGCTTTAGATTCTTCCTTCAGATCTTAATCTTTTCCGATTCTATATTTAATTTGAGTAGCCATGGTCTGTGATGCAAGCCGATATCCTTGAGATGCCTGGTTTGGACACTCATGCTTTGGGTTGTAGTTAGTGCTAGATCCAGACTCCTCATGCCCCGGTGCAGCGGCCTCGACGGCTCGGCACAGCACCAGAGAATTGAGCCTTGGTGGATTGCTTCATTTATAATTTTACCTCTGTAGTTGCTGCTATTCGACATGATCTGTGATATTTATTCTCTTGAAACTGTTTAAAATCTTGCCTTTTCATTTCGTATGATTGGCAATACACTGATTCGTTCCTAAGTGTTTATCCAGTTTGGTAGGTAGTTTCGAGAATCATTGTATATTATAGTTGGCTATGGACTTGATTTCGTTATGTATAATTATGTCCATTTTATTCATGGCAATAATTTCTAGGAGTTCAGACTTCCTTCTATGTATGCCATTAACATTACAGTCAACTATCTTAAGGCCTGCCATTCTTAATTGCACGCAAATTGCATGTTAATTGCCATTGTTTCTTCTAAAATGTCGATTAATGCACTGGTCACCCCGTTGAACTTTCTTTTGTATTTGTGTATTTTTTGCTGTTGGTTCTTAAGATATTTAATTGGTCGGCATTCGATGTTTTTTATGCAATAGGAACTCTTGTCTTCATTTTAGCGTGCTGCAAGGCTTTGGTGGTCTTAGAATTTGCTTTTCCTCTTTGTAAATATGTCGTTCTTATTTTTTTATTTTACACTTTTAAGCCATGCATAAAGTATTCTACTTTACTGTTATTTAGAATATTAGTTACCTTTTTGTGGTTTTAAATGTAGTCTGCCTTAGTTAACGCTGCTATGTCGGTTAGTTTCTTGATTTGGATACCTGATTGGAGGAGTTGTTCATTTATGATGATAATGGGGGTGGTGTGTATTTCTTATCACTTACAATTACCTCCTATTATCCTCATTCTTGTTCCTGAGTTACCATACCAATCTTCTTATTTTCAGTCGAAAACAGAAGGAGGTTCAGTTCATCACCACTGGCGCCGCCCGGCTTCTGTTTCTCGAATTTTCTCGTACCTGTTAAGAGGAATGACTTGCGATTTTCCGGGCGTCTTACCTGTGCTTCTTGAGCATTGTTTCTAAATCTAAGGGTAGTGTCAGCGTCTCTCAGGATCATGTTTCTTCTTATAATTTCTCCCCGTTTGGAAATAACTTTCCCCTGAGGTATACTTGTAATTCTTGTAATTCCGAACCTTTTTTTGTTTACATCTTTTTTTGGCGACAATTTTTGCATGCGTTAGAGCTGGACATTGCTTTGGCGTTTTTTTGCGTGTTGTAGAATGTCATGCGGTTTGATCTAATGCCTTCTGGTGCTTGCTCCATCGCTGAATACGTTTTATGACAAAATACTTCTGAACGAGCGTAGTCGCTCATTTTGGCCTGTGTTGATTGGTCAAAGTATCGTGTACAACGAGCAGGATGCATCGATTACCAACTCGCATAATTTGCCACGCTCGCTAGGCAGTCTTCATGTTTGCTGATAATCGACGCTTTGAAAAATCTCACCTGATTGGGATTCGATTTTTACACAAACTACCTTTGTGGAGAAAGAAAATCCGTATTTTTTTTCTTTGAAAATCTAAATATAAAACTTGCAATCAGGAACTTGGATATCCTATAAAAGCATACCCATAACTTTTATTTTAACTTCAATGGGCCCAAAGTAGGACCCCCCTCCAAAATAAAAATAATTGCTATAGATAATTTCAATATTCACCATGACTTATTATACAATTTTTAATTAAGTAAATGAATGTATTATTATTATTCTGGGTTGAGACCGTAACAGCCCCTGAGGCTTGCTTGATCCCGTTGTGTCCCTTTAAAAGCCTTAAGCCAAGCCCCATAGTCCTCTCCACAGGCCCGCAGCCACAATGTTGGTTGATATTTCAGACTCATGGATGCAGTAACTGCCTGTGAGTGTTACACGTTCCGCCGCAATCGCAGAGCAGTGACAAAGAATATGAGTACAAGTCTCATTATCCTTTCCACACAGACGACAGAGGTAATTTTCTTGAAGCCCTATCTTATGTCTGTGATACTGGACGTTTACGTCTCCTGTAAACATTTCTGTTAGGACCATGACTTCATGCCTCCCGAGCTTGACTAATTCCTTTACTCGGTGAGGGTTTAGTTTTGAGTCCTAGAGTATTTTGGCCTGTCCGCAGCCAGATACTAAACCGCACTCATTCTGATGTTCGTTGGTCAGCCAATTGTTAATACCTTTAGTGACTAATCTACTGTACATGTCTATAACTGGCTCAAGTCCAGTAAAATTTTCTTTTGCTGCTAACTTTGCTAGTCTGTCCGATATCTCATTGCCCTTGATTCTGCTGTGTCCAGGGATCCAGAGCAGAGGTTTTATGTCGTTAGCTTATTCAGTGTTATAAAGCACTTTCATACTAGTAGCGACGTAGTTGTTGTTCCATTCAGGGCCAGTATAGCATCCCTGCTGCCTGAGCAGATACGAATGTTTCATTTATTGCCATACTCCTTTGTCTTTTAGGCGCACTGGAAAATGGCCATAATCTCTAATTGTAGAACTGCGGGGTAGTGTCTAATCGCAATTTTTAAGCCCATTCCATTCCTTGTATCAAATATACCGGGTCCAACGTTCTCCTTGTTCCTGGAGCCATTTGTAAGCCAGTTATCATCTCCATCACTAGGTAAGCGTGCCTTACCGTTAACCCATTCCTCTTTTGTGGATAGGCTAACCTGGTACTTCTTGTCGAAAAGGTAGCGACGAGTGGACATTTAGTCCTTGAGCATGCTCATTCTCGGCCTTTTTGCGATGACCCTGCTCCACCAGACCACCGTCGCATAGGTTAGCCTGGGTCGCAGAATCATTGTGTACATCCGCATAAGTGTCTCCGTTTTCAAGTCCCGGATTATCCCTCTGGCTCTTATACATACAGTTTCTTATCCAAAAGGAATCCTACATATTTAGCTCGCCATTTGATTTCCAGTTTTCGTCCTGCCAGTTTCAATATACTCGTGGTTCCCCACTTATACATTCTGGTGAATACAAATGCATCCGTCTTATTTGGATTGACTGATAGTCCAGTCTTCTTGGTCGCTGTGAGGGCCACAGGTCATTCCTGTGCCGATTCCAAAAAATGGAGATTGGTCCTGGAGGAACTTTGACGTAGGGATCCAGAAGGCCCGTGTTAGCTAGGCTCTTTCACACATCTATTATACTACTTTCATGCATACTAGGATAACTTGTTTATAGGGATCCTTTTTAAGTCACCCAGGAAAGCCTGTTTATAGAGGTCGTTTCATCCATATCTATACGCATGCAGGCCGAGGTCCGTTTCACCCCTACGCCTTTTTTTGGATTAGTATTTTCTTTGTGAATTATATAATTATTTAAACAATCAATTATGGCTTTCCTTTCTTAAAGTTTCTCAAAATCAAGCCATGGACTCACTCATTGTAAATCATAATGTACCAATCTCATACTTGATTTGATACGCATGCTGGGTCGACTCTATTTAATTTATTTAGCATTTAGCATATAGATTTAATTATAAGATTATCCAAGTATTTTATCGAGCAGTGTTTGCACATCTATATTAAAATGAATGAAATTATAAACTAAACAAGGTAAATTATCGGTAGGTTATCGAAATATAAAAATATACGAGAAAATATGCGTATGAGACGAGGAGAAGGAGTTATTAAAGGAAGTGCTGGGAAACTTTTTTGGTGGGAAGTAGGGTCGTGGGAGCAAAGCCAGGAGAAGAAGCGTTAAAGGTGATGTACTGGTACGAAGCAGGGGCAAAGAAGAAAGTTGATTATTTCTAGAGGTATATTCAGGAATTTGATGTGATTGGACTAGTAGAGACGTGGATAGAGAGAAAGGAATGGGATAGAGTAAAGCAAAAGTTTCGAAGGGGGTATAGGTGGAGGCTACAAGAAGCGGTCAAAGTAAAGAGGAAAGGAAGGGCTAGTGGGGGAATTATAACCGGGATTAGGGATGGATCAGAAGGAAGAAATTCATGGAGAGGGAGTAGTCGAGGGCGTGAAAATGAGGGCTGTAAAGTTAGATGTAAAGATAGGGGGTGATTCTAGGAGACTGGATGGAGTATAGAAGATGAGCGGTGGCGAATGGTATGGTAAAAGGGGACGAAGAGGGAGAGCACACGCATGTGAGTAAGAAGTGTGTGTCGATGATAGAATATGTGATTATGAATACGCAAGGGTGGGAGGAGATAGAGAAATTCCCAGTGGAAAGGAGGGTGGAATCAGACCATCAGCCATTAAGTTTGTGGATACAGGAGGAGGCTAGCGACAGCCAGGGTGGGGAAGAAGGGTCGTTAGAGGAGAGGGTGTCATGGACGAGGAAGGCGATAGAGAATTATCAGGAACAGTTTGGCAAGGCAAGCTTTAAGGGGGAGTCGGTGGACGAGGTATGGGAGGATTTAAAAGAAAAAGTGAAAGGTTGTGTGCAAAAGATTGTATTTAGGAAGAAGAAGAAAGAAATGGTGAAGCCTTGGTGAGGTGGGGAATGTAAAATGATAAAGAGAAAGGTGAAAAAAAGTACAGAAAATGGAAGGAAGGAACCGCGGAAAAGGGGGAGTACGTAGAAATGAGGGAGGAGTTGAGGGCGATGTGTGAGAAGAAAGAGCAAAAAAACGAAAAAGAGCTGGAAGAGGAGTTGAGAAGTGTTAAGAAAGAAGGGGACAGATAAGGAAATGGAAAAGTCGAAGGTAGCAGGGATGAACGGGGTAGAGAACGAAGCGTGGCTGTTTGGTACACAAGAGGTAAGGCAGAGGCTGAAGCGGGTGGTGAAAAAAGTATAGAGGGGGGAGGGATTCTTAAGAAGGTGGAGGGAGGGGTTGATCGTACCACTGTATAAGAAAGGGGATAGGGAGAGGCAAGAAAATTATAAAGGAATTACGCTAATAAATACTGCGTACAAAATATACGCGATGGTGTTGACAGATAGGCTGCGAAAGGATGTTGAGGGAAAAGGAATATTGCCGGAGACGCAGGCCTGCTTTAGGGAGGGACGGAGTACCATTCACAATATTTACGTCTTGCAGCACATGGTGAAGTAAAAACTAACCAAAAATGGTGCCAAAATGTACGCGTTTTTTTGTAGGTCTAAAGGGCGCGTTCCCTTCGGTAGATAGGGGGAGGTTGTGGAAGGCAATGGAAGAGAGGGGAGTCAAAAGGGCCTGATCGAGAAGGTAAGGTAGGTATACGAGAAGAAGAAAGATAGGGTCAGAGGAGGGGTGGGAATTGATGACGGATTCTGGATGGATAGGGGATTGAGGCAAGGGTGCCCGCTTAGCCCAACGCTTTTTGCAATTTTGATCGCGGATATGGAAAGTAAGCTAGCGGCTGGGGTGGTAGGAGAAGTTAGGGTAGGAAGAGTCAGGATATGGTCACTTGCATATTCAGATGACATAATGCTGCTAGCAAAGAACTTAAAAGGAGGATCATTTATTACATTTAATTCAGGATATACGATCATTTTTTAGACGTTTTAGACCAGAATAATTATTTAAATAATTTACATTCATTTAAACTATTAAAAATTGTTTGAAAATTCATGAAGAATATCTAAGTTGTCTATTTCTATTTATTTTTATTAAAAAAGGCGGGACAAATGTTTGAAATTAACACGAATACGTAACAATGTAGTTAAACAAATTTGGTAAGTCACATTGAAGTGTGTGTGGGGGGAGAGAGTTAAGAGAAACATTCAAAGACGTGTTTTTATTTCGTCGACACTCCTCTTTCATCTATGAAACATTTGGCGAATTTCAATTAAACACTGAATTATCAATCGAATTATTTGAAATTCAAAATTATCCCATGTTAAATATTGGGATATTGGACTCCAAAACAACGAATGAACAAAAAGGATACGCTACAGCGTACCCTTATAGTATCCACATTAGGGTGGCTCTTATTTTCAAAGTTTGAATTTTCTTCACGCTACCCGCTATTTTGGTTCCATTTTATGTAGAAATAATTCGTGTAAAATTTTAACTTAATCGGTCTAAGGGAAAAGGTGCCCATCGGCCCTTAAAAATCACAAAACCATGCCAAAAATCAATTCTATTTGTTTATTTTGCAAAATATTAATTATATGCAAAAAATGCTGATTCAAAAGTCGTGGATCTATTAAAAGCACATACTGTTTCTATTGTTCGTTTTTCGTGAATAATTTATTATACTCTTCCACAAGCTTGACGCCTCTCGCAGCCGAATCACTTTCAATTTATTTACTAATTCAAGTCCTTTAACAAAACTTACATTTTTAGGCCACGTCGATGGTTCTGTCCTAAGAAATTCATCATTCAAGTTAAATATTTCAAAAAATCGTTTAGTATCGGCGGAAACGAATTACTTCATGTCATTGTTAATCATTTCTGGGATTTCATCGATCTGTACTTGTACTCGCTTCAAACTTTCATTTGATGATTCTGTTTCGCGATTCAAAGCATTCACCATTTTCATTTTCGATTCTGATGACAATTTTGGATCCAATAAAGTTAATGCGACAGTTTCAGAGGTTAAATACCATAACTGATTCCTTAGTTTTTTTAATGCAACACGACAGAAACCGGGATCGAGAGCTTGATATTCATAAAGTTTTCACAAAACCCTGAAATCCAGATAAGGTGTTTGAGCAGCAGAAGGCGCACAAAACCAAGCTTCTACGTACACACTAACAATAAAAATACAAATATCGCAGATCGCATTCTCGTCTTCTAGAGTTAATACAAATTCACGACAAAAGAGAAAAACTTTCAAGCAATAATAGCATTTGCCATCCACCCCGCATGATGGATAGCCCCCGGAATACGGAAAAATACTCCACGAGGTGGTACTTCGCCAAGGAAAATTATTACTAATTCCAAAAATTCCCTATAATCCTCTCTAGGCTGCTGTTCCTTCAAAGTATTTTTTAAAAATTAAGGATTCGAGATACGTCGCCTTTATTGAAGTGTCCTTTGATCTTTTCGTTTTCAATCCCTGATTGGAAATTATTAACCTTGATTCCAGGCCTAGCGTTTTGAAAATTTTTAAAGATCAATACAATCGGATCTGTAGTTTTAATCATCTTTTCCTCGAAAACGCTTCTAAGACTAATTTCATATATATGATGCCTACAAGCAAAGTACAAAAGATCTTTTTCTAAAAAATGTTCTATCAAAACGCACGCACCTCTATAACTTCCAATATTCGATGCTATTGTATCGCAAACTAATGCTTTAACCCAATCTTGGAGACCCCACTCAACAAGAATTTAACAAACAGCAGATGCCTGATCTTTTCCAGTCCCAGATTGCAGTAGAGGCACTCCAACAAGTTGTTCAGCATCGCCATTCGAAAGAATCACAGGAAGTCGATCAACGGGCTCCTTACCCGTTAACGCTAGCAGTAACTTACCATCCCATTGCACGAGAGCAGCTTCCAATTTCGTGTTCATGAACTGCTCTTTAATTACAGTCGCCTTTTCTGCACGGAATATTTCTCTTGTTATATGAATGGACGACCTGTTGGTGACAAAACCCTGCACATCATGGCCGAGTGCCATTTATATCTGTACTTGATTCCAAACTGTTGGCGCGTGTAGATGACGTCAACTCGGCAGTATCAGCTTTAATAGAAAAAGAAGAGATTCACTTATGCAAAACTAAATTTAATAACTGGAATGTGAAAAAGTTAGGAGTATTGCAAATTGCATGATTAACATTTTTAACCCCTTTAACCTTTAATTAATTAAAAAATGCTTATCTTATTCTTCTTCTTATTTCTCAAGTTGGAATTCGTGCTTTTTCCCGAAAAATAATAACCTCCTGAAATGCTAGTCTGGCACTTTCACATAAACTTAACTTCACCACACGAAGACTGAAAAATAATACAATTAAAACGTCTTTATTTGATGGCAATTTATTTCCCTTTATTTTATTCCAGTAATATCCGAGGAAACAAATTTTTTTACGCAATAGATGGGCAGAAGACTTTCTGACATGGAAATTTGTTTTGACTCGTCTGATATCCGAAAGAGAACTGCGTCAAGTATATGGCTGGGTGTTTGGCTGTGGGCTGGGATCATACGTCCTTTAAATTTTAGAAGAACATCTGCTCAGTACAACTACATTACTACATTAGTATTGGTACCTATTGGTAGAGCTTGGACAAGAATACTCAGGAAACAGGGAAGGACACAGATCATCTACTAGAGTACTTGGAGTAGGTTTATTCGTGGCATACTTTTTCGCATTTTTTTGGAAACAGTCAGTGATAGAAGAAAAAGTTGTAGACAAAAATATATGCATTTTTAATAGATCTACAACTTCCGTATAAAGCTTTTTTGCATATAATTAATATTTTGCAAAATAAACAAACATAATTGATTTTTTAATGTTTTTTTTTTATTTTCAAGGGCCCAGAAGCACCCTTACCTTTAGTCCGATTAAGCTCAAATTTTACACTCTACAAGATTATCGTAAAAAAATTTTGGATTTTCTTGGAAAATCGAAAATTCCAATTTTGATTGCACAACAAATAATAAAAAATCAAAAATTCCATTTTGTGGTAAAACTATGTAGGATACGAAAAAAGATGACTTCACCAAAATTGTTATCCCAAAAAAGATCTACAATTTACAATTTGCCTACAGACCTTTGAGAAACTTAAATCAATGACCATACTTTTAAGTTGATAATTCAGAATATGAAGACACATAAAAATACTGCCATCTAAAAGAGATCTTTTTGATAAAGTGTTATACAAGCATTAAAAATGCAAAGAATAAATATCTGAGCGCGAAGCGCGAGATTTAACTGTCACGCGTGCTAGGCGAGCTCAAACTTGTGAGCGAAGTGAGCCGCGCGCGCAGCATGCGATAAGAATGTGCCCGCGAAGCAGATTTTTTATTTAAAAAAATATACTAGAAACTGTCACTATAATTATTTTGTTATTTTATTTAGAAAAAAATTTGTTTCATGGTCTGGATCAATTAAAAATAAGTGGCAAATATACAGTAATTAAAATATTATTTCATAAGTTCAAGCAGAGAATTTAAAGGATGTGACGGAATTTTTCCGAAATTACGTATCGGAAAAATTTATCGATGGCTCCTACATAAATTTGAACACACCGATATGTATGCAAACTGTAACGGAACCCAAAAGCCTGAACTGAGGAACTGTGCTTATGGCATAACAGGCGAGACGAAAAATAAGATAAGGTACAATAATCTAGTACTAATGACAAGTGTAGAAAAACCTGTACACTACTAGATCCTAGTACTCTACCATAATCTAAACATAGGAAACGGACTAAGCAGTTTAATTCCTTGAAGCAGCGTACGGGATATCTTTGGTCCTCCATTTCCAACAGCCTCTTCAGCGAACTTCAAGCTATCCTTAAAATATCATAAGCCAATTGTAGCAAATCATTTTGGAGTCGCAAAGCATAATTTGGCATATAATACTGAAGGCTTAAGCCCCGTTTAGAGAACTTTAATTAAAGCTTTTTGGTCATTTCGTTTTTGGTCATTTCGTTAATTTTAAATTGCAGATCTGCTTAAGAGTTGGCGTAGATCACTGTATTGTCAACCTAGGATAGTAATATTACATCAATTAGGTCGAAGATTAATCGAAATTCCTATCACCCCGCAGTTTCTTAGATATTCCTTAAAGTCATAGATTAACCAAGCAATCAGAAGATGACTGCAAATCTCGCCTTGCAGAATACTTAGAGTAACCTCAGCTGACGTGGTAGAGCCGAACCCAGTGCTACTAGTCACGGAAGAGTTAGCATTTTAACTTTTGATAATTCTGAAGATTTTTGTACTCACTCCCTTCTGAGCAATTTTTTTTAAAGAAGCGAGTGGTAAACTGAAGAAAATGCTTTCTTTAATCCTTGCAAAACGTATAGACCTCACACTTAGGAGTAACAAGATAGTTTCGAATAATGCATTCAGAGTAAAAATATGATCTATACGACTCCGCCCAGCCCTGAAACCAGCATGATTCTCCGGACGGCAGTTTTCTACTTTAGACCATCTAGTACCCTTGAGGAAAGAATTCGGCTGAAGGAACTTCTTCTGATTCCCAAATTCTGTTGCAAAATTTGACCAGATGTTCCAGTTATCTGGTAGATATTTATGAAGTTTATTAGGAAGGCCGTCCTCACCGGGCGACTTTTTACTCTTACAAGACAATAGGTTGTCTTCTACTTTCTTCTCCGAGATGATATAATTCAGTAAAGGAAGTGAATTTGTAGACCACTTAACTCAAACACAAATTTTTTCAGTACACAGTGAATTCTCAAAAGCCTACCAACGTTCGAAACTGATTCCACTAACTGAAGAAGATTTTATTCTGGTACTATTCACTGGTGTCCAGAAAAGTTTAGCGTTATTGCAATATGCAAGAGTTTGAAATTTAAAAAAACCCTAAGAAATTTTAGCAAACACTGGTAAATGGTCGGATAACGAAAGGATCCCTAAAACCGAAAAATCAGCAATCAAACCCGAAGGAGTTCGCATAACAAAGAATGAGATCTACTGCACTTTTTCTCTGATGTTATATGAAAGTATATTGTGCTAGGGTGTTATTTTCCGATCTGCAAATTATAGCAACCAAAGTTTACCCTCCAAACAATCAACAAATTATTAAAGCCTCAACTCTTGGTTTAATCTCTTTTTTCAAGGATAAACGGAAAAAACTACCACTTCCTGAGGTCAAGATTTATCAGTTAACTGATTCAGTTCCCATATATGAGAGTTAAAATCACCCCCTTCCTCCCCACAAAATTGGGATATTGGAATACACTCAGCAAATTCTATCAATTAACATCTCCTGAGTTTCGACAAGAGTCTGACAATCCAACGATGGCTTGAAGTAAACATTCCGAATGAGAACTTTAAAGTCTTGGTGCCAACAATTAATAAAAATCGAATTAGAAGTGACGTCTGAAAGTTTATAGCCGAAATATGAGCGATTAACATATATAGCTAAAACTCACCTAGATCTTCCTCTGTTACTGCCTCTAGAAGCTATACTTACTACACAGGTGTAATTCCGAAGCCAGGCCCACGCACATTCCAAAAGATGATACGAAAGTCACGGCTCACGCCTTGCATGTCGCTGATATCTGCATTGCGCTTCGAACTAATTGCCTGCACAAACAAGGAAACCGGGCGGCCTCTCCTGATTGCTTATTTATTTGATTTAGCAGATCCCTCACTAAGAAATATTTTAATTGACTGTCAGAGAAGGTTGAAATACGGAACCAGAACAATTTGACCTTCGACACAAGTGTTTTTCAGATTTGATTCTCCTTGGAGGTTATCAATTTTTGAATCAGAGAGAGTTTTATTATCGACCAGCATGTTTTTTCTTTGTAAAAGCCTTAATTCGAACCTGTTCAAGGTTTTCCTTTGCTACAATTATCAAAAAGCAGATAATTTTTATCGCGAGTAAATAAAAATTATCTATCTTTGGATAATTAAATATAAAATGACAATAAAATAATAATAAAATGACATTTTCCACTATATATAAACTATATGTAACTTTTTCACCTGGGTTTCCACTTTTCAAGCTGAACTGCTCGTTCAAGAGAAGAAATTAACATGAAAAGAACATTTCACTTTTTCATAAATAACCTTTTTTTGTTTCTAGTACTTTCGCCTAAACCCTGTTTTTTGCCAATGGAGCACTAAAATGTACAGAAAAGTGTTTAAAAAAATATAACCTTAAAGAAACATGTGCATAAAATGTAAAACTTTTACCTGGAACATTACTTCGAAAGATAAAACGAGAGGTAAAGGAATATTTTACGTGTCTTGGCAACAAAAATATTTGAGGTAAAAGTACTATAAAAGTATCATATTTTTATACCTTTTCGCGTTGCTACGAAATCTCGCACGTCGACTTTCATCTTGAATTGTAGTATATGCGATCGTACAAACTCCATGCTTTCGTAAGTTGCCAGGCAGCCATTTTATTTAGAATTAAATAAGGACATACAGACCGCGCAAAAGGGTAATATAAAAAGGGTAATATACAAAACACACGAACCTTAGGACGCTAGCCTTTCTAAAGGCAATTCTGAAATCCTAATTTCTAAAAGCTTTCGGTTACTCTAGCCCGAATTTAACCAGGTCGATGAAAAATACGACACAATAGCCAACGATATGCGATTAAATAAACGAAAATATCAACAAAAACAAAAAACCCTTGAAATTAGCAAGCTTTATCTTTAGGTAGAGAGGGGGGGGGGGTTGTTTATATAAATATACATAAAAATTAGTAAGCGAAAATGCCAGTCGAAGCAGAGGCCGGGACAGGGGACATGAGAGTCGGATAAGTATCGAGAATAGCTGGTCGAGAGAAATAAATCCAGTATGGATTATTTTGGATTATTATTGGATATTTGGATATTATTATGGATTATGGACAAAATCAAAGGGGCAACTGAAATACAGATATACTGGAAAATACATACTGTATTGCTTAGGCCGGGAAGATAACGAAAAACGGGGGAAAAAGAGAGAGGGGGATCTGGCACCTGTTGAATCTGAACCACAGGACTTGAGGCCAATAAGGGATGGCTGATTTCTGGCTGATGGTTTATTGCAGCCTTCGAAATGGCAGTTAATTATTTTAGGACATATACGTATATGTATATGTACGCACATGTGCATATACGTATATTACCTGTTAATATTTTGGGCGCCAGCCAGGCCCTTAAGGTCGCCAAAAAAAACATAAAATTAAACATTTAGCCCGAAAATAGAGGGAAGAGGAACCACAGGGCTGATTCTTAATAATCCAACGTCCATTTGAAAAAAAGAAGGAGAAACATCCGGTATTTATTCCATCAAGGAAAAGAATAAATTTAACAAATAGCAAGCCACGAATTTACACAATTTCGTCTAATTATTCCGACATTGTAGAAAGTTCAATCGAGTTCCCCGGAAAATTTCGACCACGTGGTATGTAGCTTGAATTTCCCGACATGTTGTTGCCTAACCTATAAACCCGAAAATTTCACAACCCAGAGAAAGAACCCCACGCACACTGGCTCGATTTCTTTTGTTTTCGTTAAATTACAATAAAATCAATAAAAGAACGCACTCAGAAAGGGCCAGCGAGGCATTGGATTAAATCGGAGTCGGTATCCGCAATCTCAGGGACCCAATTCAACCGTTGCGTCGCTTTCCGAAAGGAAGATATGAAAGGTTTACCGTGAGAACTTTCCTTATTCTGGTTAATGCTTATTTTTGGAACGGGTATAACGAATGTACAATAATCCGACAAGCTGGGAAAATCAATCCAAAACGAAATCAAGCCAAAATCTCCTAGTCAATCGACGAATTCCTGTGACATACATGTGACTCTTACCCGACCAAGAACGGAAAAGAGTAAGTGACAGGTCCTGTGCTACGCGCCTAGACCGTCAACTGGCCAGGTTCCTGTGTCAGGGAGCGTTCACAGAACCTCAAGTCGCAATGCACTGCCGGAGAAACTCGGAACTACACAATCCCTACGCAACTAAGTATCAATTTTACAACGATATCCTTAATACATCATCAAATAACGGTGCAATCGAGAATGTCTCTTAGTGCTAGGTGAGTTTTTCAGGTTTGCAAAACAAAACGGCCTAGGAGTTACGTGGTACTTGAAATATGTCAAAGTTTCTGCGTTTTAGCAATTGGCGGGAAAATTTAAAATTACAAAAGGATTAATACGAATTTTACAATATTATTAATAGATCAGGTTTAATAAAAGTTATTAATAATTGAAGATGACTGAATTTAGTACACTAACGCTTACTGAGGAATCTTTGACTTATTTCAAGAATTCGTTATACACTGAGCACAGAAGCTGACAAAACCTGAATCACAGCGCCACTATTGAGAAAATTCTAGAACTAAAATTAATAATTAAATAAAAGTACGTCTGATCATGGTTTTATAAGCCAATTTCTAACTGACATTGAAATAAATTTTTTACCGTGTTCAGGTACAACGCGCCTAGTGGATGAACAGTGAACTAAATATTGATTATTGATTAACAGTTTGCCAGCCTCGGTTTCGTGCGGAAAAATTCAAATCAAGCGTGAGCAGCATAATACATTAAAATCAAATAACTATATTCGCAGGTCCATGCCGACAATCTATAACCTAAGTGAATGTATACAAGGCTAAATATACGTTATTTACCGCCACCATGTCGATAACCTAAACTTGACATGAACTTTCCAGAACTTCACTCGGCAGCGCGCCACCTAGGAAGACTGAACTAAAAGAAAACTATGCCTAGTTTCATTATTCTATTACTCGTTTGACGACGTAAATACTAGTCATATCCTGGCCTACACGTGGATTATAAATTTCCGTGAAACTTACAATGAAAAGTATCCTAAAATCCATTACTAAACACCCATAATGCACGTGGATCCATCGCTCTTTTGCAACTTTTGCCAATTTTCCGATCGTTTCTTGTAAATCTTCCTTAAAGTCAGTGCTTATGGAACCAATATGATGTTGCTCGATGTTAAACGGCATTGGCTAGGCCGAGTTCATGGTATCAGGGTAGCGTCTAGTTGTGCGACAACTCGCTGGCATGGAATTTGCAGAGTTACCAAAAAGCGACATACTTTGAGAGTTTTCATTGGCCCAAACTTGTTTCTGACCATATCCGCTAACTGTTATGGAGTGCTTACTGGACTGATCCCAGGTGGCCATACCATGGAGTAGCAAGTTGTAGTGGTGTCGTCAGACATTGAAGAGCGCTCTCTTGACGAGAAATTAAGGCCTGCCGTCTCGTGCTGGGATCGGAAACTAAAGGCAGGATGTCGGAAATAAGGTTGGCGATAAGTCATTCGCCCTGGTCGTTGGTAATTCGGCAAACCCTTGGAAGTGACGGCTCATCCCTTAAATGCGTGGCGTTGTTATCGTTCTCCGAGATTTGACAGGTGGTGGATAAGCCATGCAATAAACGTTCGAAAGGTATAAGTAAACAGTTAACAATTTTTGATGAGTGCCCTGTGGTCGAGACTTCCGTTCTTGGCCGTGGGCATGTCGTTCGCGAATCATTAAATGAACCCCCTTCTAAAAGTGACAGGTCAATAAAATTTATCCTGTCACAACTCACCCCCTCCCCCTACTTAAATCGGAACTGGCGAGTCTACCAGTAGGGTTTTTCAAGTTACGCAACCATCGTAACTACTGTGGTCTGCTGTTACCATAAAGTGGAAACCCTCTAGATACTCACGGAATCTCCTAATCTCGAATACGACTGCGAGACACTCACGCTCGGTTACTGAATAATTGCGTTTGGGTGCGGGCAGGGTGCGACTCGCGAAGGCAATCACCTTTTCCTGGCCGTCCTGCACTTGAGTCAGCACCATGCCCAGACCAGTGGCAGTAGCATCTGTCTGAAGATGAAAGGGGTTCTCGTAAATGTCATTGAATGAATGATAGGCGCGGATGGCACTAATTGGCAATTACTTTAGGAGCTGAACATTCACTAGGGGACTCTTTAATCACCCCTTCAGCAAGCATCTTATCGAACTCTGCGTTCATGGCCTCTTGCACCTTAGGGGACACTACTCTATACCTTTCCCTGATAGGTGGATGGCCCTGCACGCCTATGTGATGCTTGAACAAATGAGGGGCGTCAAGCTGGCCCTCCTTCTTAGGAACTATTGTCCTTTTAATTAATTATTGTAGTTCCCTATCCTGTTCGCTCGATAACTCTGGATACCACCGCAGTTTTCTTCCGCGGTTTATCATGTTTCGAGTGGGTAAATTTGACCGTCTTTATCTGGCATCCAAATCTCTTTAGAACGCGCCGCAAAAACCATATCAAAACCTGATTGCGCGTCTAAGCCTAAGACAAATTCGGTATCCAAATTGGTGGCTACCCTGACTTCCCGTACCTTAGTAATCACATCGATAGTCAAGGGCAGCTCGACCACACCTAAGATCTCGTCTTTGTAACCATTTGCTAAAATCATCGTAGATTTACTTGAACAGTCTAAATCTTTCCCCAGAGTTTCCAAAATCCTCGAGACTAAATCTCCTCAAATAAGTATCCTAGTCGAATCTGGGTCGTACAGTGCGTCGACAGAAAAGGACTCGATAGAAATCTTAAGGTGCACTCTACCGCGTACCAGCTCAGTCTGCAATATTCCGGCGATCTGATTAAGATCGGAAAATTTTTGTATACCCCCATCAGCAATCTTATATTTGTCTAGACTTACTTTTTCACGTTCCGGAATTTTTGAAAGTAAGTCTCCTGAGGCAGGACCTCTATTAAGCAAAGTGGTGCTGCTCGCCGCTTCCTGTTTAAAATCAGAAAGAGTGCACACAGAATGCGGCAAATCAACCCCCTCATCGATCCTAATTTTCTCAAGATCTAGCTTATCACGTTCCGGTTTAAAATCTATAAGGCCACGACCCGGAAGTGACGAGGATGAATCTCCTGAGCAGATTTTTGCAGTACACACAATGGTGTCGTTCGCCGCCTCCTGTTTAAAATCAGAAAAGATACCAACAGGACTAGACGAACCACAATCCTCGCCGTGCACAAGAGCTTCAACCACAATTGAGGTTAGAGCCTCATTAGAAGACGGGACTCCTAAATCAAAATCATTCGGCCGCACACTAACACCCCTATACCCATCTAAATCATTCAAGGCCAATACGAAAGTTACTATAGGTCCAGAGACGTCTGACGCGGTGTTGACGGTCTATTTATGTTAAGAGGCAGTAGGGACCGACCCTACTGCTTCCCTGCTGCGTTTCTCGAGCAATCGGGACATGTATGAAAGGTAAAACCATCCCTCTTACATGCGTAACACGCTATTTTACGTGGCTGTACGCAGCCCTTCTAATAATGTCCCACTTGTCTACATCTGAAACAGGTGACCTCGCCCGAAGCGCCAGAATTATTATCTTGCGAATTAGCTTGTTGGGTGGGAGCAGCGGGCGAAGTCAAGCTCAGCTGCTTCCCACCCGACTAATCGTTATTAATCTTACCTCCATTTCCCGTGCTGCTTCCGCCCTTCCTACCGTTTCTGCCCCTACCGCTAACGTTGCCGTTGGGAGGTTTACTATTAGCTTCCGGAACATTTTCCGTCGTTTTAACGGAATACACCGAATTATCTACGAATGACCCGGTGAAATTCAGGCCTGGGCCCCCTATAAGCCCAATCCAACTTCTCTACCGTCGGCATCTCATTTTCGAGCATATTGATAAGACCTTCCAGGTTCGTCAGATAATCGTCTATACGCTCGTTCTTGCCCTGGGTCCTAAAATAAATCTGTTCCCTAACGCGCCTCTCAAAATCGTCGTCGCCAAATTTGTGCCTAAACGCCTTCTTAAATTGAGCCCAATTTGCAAACTTTAATGCGTGGTTTTTAAACCATTTAAACGCGATAACTTTTAATAATACCGGCATGGCGAGAAAAAGTTCCTCGTCGGGGACCTTTGTCGACCTAGTTCGATCCTCCACTCGTGTTAGGAAATCCTCGGCGCTAGTTCTTTCACTCCGTCAAAATTTATCTTCCAATTAAGGACAATTTTCCCGAGGTCTCTAGAGTTGTCTGAGCGTCGTCGCGACCGAGTGGCGCGATCCAGTCTGACTGGGTCGCACGGGCGTTTTAAGGTGCTATGAGGCACTCTAGTGACATTCAAAAAGCTATACCGAGTCGCGCTTGGGAAATTCAGAATTTCTCGGCAATTATTTCCCACAGGCGTATCAATCATCGATTATCAATCAAATATCAATTGAATCAATCATTGATTCGAATCAGAGCCGAAAACTCAGCATAATTAAAGTAATTTAATTTGATTCAGAATTATTTCGAAGTATTCCGAAGATCACACGCCAGCATTTTTCAAAATTTTTCACTAGAAAAAAATATTAAATCAGAATTCCCGTTTAAATCCATTTATTACAATTATCCTTAATTGTAATCAATTAATTAAATAATTAATATCAATCAATAATCATTGTTTAAATTACCGGATACTAATTCGAGATAAAATTGTCAATTTATTTTGTTACTCAAAATTCGAATAAAAATTTTCACATTAAATTAACAAATCAGATCTTCGATTGAATTTCAGATACTCAATCAAGGTCGACAGTAAAATCTCGCTTCAAAATTCTAAATTCCGCTTAAATCCATTTTCACCCGTATTTTTTCGAATTTTCTAAAGCTCTTTTCATTGATTCAAATGAAAACTCGAGAATCCCAAAATTAAATAAAAATAAATCAATTCAAGATTAAATCAAAATTTAATTCAAATAAAAAATTTTAAATCAAACCTTAAAATGAGCCTAAATCAAATTGTAGATTTTAAATGGAAACCCGAAAATCCAAATTTCAACTAGAATAGTTTAATTTAATTTTCAATTCATTTGAATTATTAATTCAAATACGAACTTTGATTATTAAAATCCTGGGCTCTCATAGCTGCCAAAAGGTAATGCGAAGAAAATCCTAAAGTTTAGTAAGGCGCTTCAAGCTGGCTAGGGGTAAGGGGTACGTATCGTGGAATCGAAAATGTTACTCCGCAATTTTAGTTATAATTCATTTATTCCAAATATTATAAACTTTAATTAATTAAAATTAATAATCTTTGTTTAAATCACTGAATGTTATAATCAGGTGGAACCGTTGACTTGCTTTATTACTAAATATATTATTAAAAATTGTCACCTAAACAAAACATAAACAAATCAACAATTCAAATCAAAAATACAAGCATTCAAGTACCGTTGAATTAAAGTTTTCCAATTCCCAAATATAATCTGAAGTACCACCATTTCTCAGAATTGCGTGAGCTTTTTTCAAAACCAAAATTAATAATCAAATCAAACTTAATCAAATCATATTCGAAGTCAAATTCCTGAGATTCAAGGCCCTTTGTTCAAATTTTTGATTAAACTTGTCAAATGAATAATTTCAATTAATTGATTCACTGGAATCATGCCATAAAGCCCCCCCCCCCACCAGAAAATCCGAATGTCGAGGCAAAAAGGGGTGAAATCCAGCCGGGCATGGTGAAAAAAATGAAATCAAGTCGGAGTCAAGTCAGTTTGCTGAAAACGGGGAAAAAAATAGAAATGTGGCCGTTGTCCGAATTTAATGTAATTCGGAAACCTTCATAACGTTGGGCGCCATTATAAAGGTAGTTTATTGCACCCTTCGAAATGGCAGTTCATTATTTTAGGACATATACGTATACATATATGCACGCAAATGTGCATATACATATATTGTCTGTTAATATTTTGGGCGCCAGTCAGGGCCTTAAGGTCGCAAAAAAAAATAAATAAAATTAAACATTGAGCCCGGCAAAATATATAAATGTAAAGAAAAACACTGTAAGTTAAACACTCTATGCACTAAAAAAACTGAAAAAGGAGCTAAAGGGAGCAAGGGAAGAGGAACCTCAGGGGTGGTTTTTAATAATCCAACGTCCATTTGAAAAAAAAGGAGAAAGATTCGGTATTTATTCTATCAAGGAAAAGAATAAATGTAACAACTTGCGAGTCACGAATTTACACAACTTCGATCTAATTATCCCGATACTGTAAAAAGTTCAATCGAGTTCCACGGAAAATTTCGAACACGTGGTAGGTAGCTTGCATTTCCCGACATGTTGTTACCTAACCTATGAACCCGGAAATTTCGCAAACCAGAGAAAGAAACCCCACGCTAACTAACTGGATTTCTTTTGTTTTCGTTAAATTACATTAAAATCAACAGAAGAATGCACTCAGAAGGGGCCAACGAGGCATCGGATTAATTCAGATTCGGTACCCACAATATTAGGGACACAATTCATCCGCTGCGTCTCTTTCCGAAAGGAAGATATGAAAGGTTTACCGTGAGAACTTTCTCCATCCTGGTTAATGCTTATTTTTGAAACGGGTATAAGGAATGTACAATAATCCGACAAGCTGGGAAAATCAATCCAAAACGAAATCAAGCCAAAATCTACCAGTCAATCATGGAATTCCTGTGACATATATGTTACTCTTACCCGACCAAGAACGAAAGTGAGTAAGTGACAGGTCCTGTGATACGCGCCTAGACCGTCAACTGGCCAGGTTCCTGCGTCAGCGAGCGTTCACAGAACCTTAAGTCGCAATGCACTACCGGAGAAACTCGGAACTACACAATCCCTACGCAACTAAGTATCAATTTTACAACGAGATCCTTAATACATTATCAAATAAAGGTTCAATCGACAATATTAATAAATGAAGATGACTGAATTTAGTACTCTAACGCTTACTGAGGAATCTTTGACTTATTTCAAGAACTTTTTATACGCTGAGCACAGAAACTGACAAAACCTGAATCACAACGCCACTATTGAGAAAATTCTAGAACTAAAATCAATAATTGAATAAAAGTACGTCTGATCATGGTTTTATAAGCTAATTTCTAACTGACATTGAAATAAACGTTTTACCGTGCTCAGGTATAGCGCGCCTAGTGGATGAACAGTGAACTAAATATTGAGTAACCAAAATATAAACTATTTTCAATAACCTAGCATCATTTACCAGAATAAATCATGGCAATGTCCACACTAAAACCCGATACCAATCTTCATGAATCTTTTCAGAAGAAAGTTGAATGAATCTCGGAAGTTTGCCAGCCTCGGCTTCGCGCGGGAAAATTCAAATCAAGCGTGAGCAGCATAATACATTAAAATCAAATAACTATATTCACAGGTTCATGCTCAAAAATCTTTGACCTAAGTGAATGTATAGAAGGCTAAATATACGTTATTTACCGCCAACACGTCGATAACCTAAACTTGACTTGAACTTCCCAGAACTTCACTCGGCAGCGCGCCACCTAGGGAGACTGAACATATGAAAACTAAATCTAGTTCCATCAATGTATTACTCGTTTGACGACGTAAATACTAGTAATATTCTGGCCTACACGTGGATTATAAATTTCCGTGAAACTTACAATGAAAAATATGCGAAACTCCGGTAATTTACCGTAACTCTAATTTTCGAGCGGGAAAATTCGAAAGATCTTTGACTGGAACAGAAAATTTAGTTCAAAAATTAATTACAGGGTTCCATTACCATACATACATAATCCACGTTAATCCATCGCTCTAGTATACAACTCTAAATAGCCTATTTCCAAATTTAGACCACAGAGAGCGCGCATGCAGCATATTTTACAAGTTCCCTAAGTTTACAATACACTTATTGTTAACAATTATACAATTTGCAATTTTCCGGTAGTCGCTTGTTGCACGATTGAATCTTGAAGTTGATGCCCAATTGATTGTATATCCAGTGACCGATGAGACCACTCTTTCCAAGTTTCCGATCGTTTCTTGTAAATCTTCCCCAGAGTCAGTGCCTATGGAACCAATATGGCGGTGCTCGATGTTACATGGCATTGGCTAGACAGAGTTCATGGTATCAGGGTAGCGTCTGGTTGTGCGACAACTTCCTGGCATGGCCTTTGGAGAGTTACCAAGATGGCGACATACTATGAGAGTTTTAATTCGCCCAAACTTGCTTTAAACCATATCCGGTAACTGTGATGGAGTAGTTACTGGACTGGTCCTAGGTGGCCATACCATGGAGTGGCAAGTTGTAGTGGGACGTCAGACCTCGGTGGACAAATAGAGAGAGAGGGCTGTAAATTGTCAGCCGAGTGAAGAGCGCTCTCTTGGCGGGAAATGATGGCCTGTCCTCTGGTGCTGGGATCGGAAACTAAAGGCACGATGTCGGAAATGTGGTTGGCGATAAGTCATTCACCCTGGTCGTTGCTAATTCAGCAAATCATTGGAAGTGACGACTCATCCTTTAATTCCGTGGCGTTGCTATCGTTCGCCGAGATTTGACAGGTGGTGCATATGCATAAGTTCGTGGATCATGAAATGAACCCCCTTCTAAAGTGACAGGTCAATCAAATTTACCCTGTCACAAACGAGCCTTGGATAGTTAGATGTCCTTGAAGCCAAAAAAACCGAAAGATACCAGAATCAGCCTGAAGGAAGTACTAGGAGGGTCTCTTGACTGTAGAAGCCTCGCTTAAAAAGTCGACGACCCCACGAGGTGAAGAAATTCTTCAACCTTCCCGCTCAAGACACAGAATCGCTGCCGATTTTTTATGTGAAAGTACTCTATAGAAGAAGATGATTCACCAAGTTTCAGGCCATTCGGTGAAAATGGTCAAGTTTGACAGCCCTAGGAAATTCGAAGTTTCGAAGAAAGCGCCATTTTCGAAAAATTCTAGAACCCTTCAGTCTTGATCAGTTTTGATACACAAGCTCGCATTTTTCTTTATTACTTCTACTATAATTTCAAAATTTGTCTGAATGCTTTTACGTAATTTCAGCGTGTGTACGGAGCATTCAGTACTTGTAATTTTTCGAAAAAATGAGTGCATTTTCCGGATGCCACTGTAACGTTAATTAGAGAATATAGAGGATCTACGAGATCGCAAATTTTTCGTCTTGATGCTAGCTTTCACCTCGTTTTTCGATACGGTTAACAAAACAATTTGGGTGAATAAATAAAAAAAAATTTCTGAGTGCACCGACCTGACCCCGTTATTTTTGATTCCATATTAACGGTTGTCGCCACTGAAGCGACACCAATGAACCCGTTTCGATCTAATTGGAACGAAACGGGACGTCATTGCATGACGGCATCAGCGGACCTAATTTTACATATTTAATTGAATAACCCAGGCAGACCTACGAAGAGACGTAAAACACTTTCGGATCTTTATTCGCTGGAAGACAGAACGCGAATTTAAGTGACATAACGAGATACAGACGTATAGCTATTTCAATTCAAAACTCTGACTAATGAAGTGTGGCGGTAGCTATAAGTTGAGCAAGTCGAATATGAAATCACTTTTATCTTTATTTCTTTGGAATTTTGCTATCTGTTTTCTATTTTATATCCTTTTAGTTTAAGTAAATTAAAAATAAAACTACAACAGTGCGTCAATTATTTAAAAGAAATCCGTTTCACCATTGCGATTCAATGGCAACAAGGCAACCGAAATAGAAAACATCTTAAATTAATAAGCTGGTATTCATGGCCCCACAAAATTAAACAAAACAGCGATACAATAGAATTACACGCGTCTTTCACCACTTTCACGTCATCGTTTACTCTGAATTTTACAACAAAATAATTAATTCTTGATCTGCCTGACCTGTAATAGATGAAAACGGTTTTCCAAAGTAGACAAGAACATTTAAATTCATAGTGAAAGGTGCGGAATTTAAATTTTTAAATGTATCCATGTTTTATTTCAAAAATTAATATTCTAAATTAAACTGTATAAGCGAAATTCATGATATTACTTCTTGAAGAAATGGCAACCAAGGGTTTAATCAGTCCGAAATCTAAGCTGTCTTTAGCTCCTGGTTTTTTGGGCATCGTGGTCCACAAGGCATTAGAGCCCATTAGTTATCGCATTGTACACATAGGGTCATGTTTTTTACTGGAACTCGACTCGAGACAGTGGCAGTATTGAATTTTTTTCTGAGATTCATTTCCGACTATTAGAATTTCTTGCGATAAATAGTGAATTACTAAATTGATGTCAGTGACTTAAGGCACCTACATAAAAAAATTGCCTAATGGCAGTCTGAAGATACCGCGCGCTCACAGCGAAGTAAGCAACAGAGAGAGAGGGGGAGGAAGAGAGAAGCACATCCCATGCCTAATCTTTCTCCTCTCTGCAAAACAGCAAATAAAAAAAGCATCGTGCTAGTAGAAAAGTACGTGAACGATACGAAAGTGCTATCGCAAATAATTTGGCAGCATCTACTGAAGGGTCACGACTAGAAACTCGGTAAGCTGTAAATGAACCTAGCTTCAAAATAAAATTACAATATTTGGAAGTTCGTGAAATAATGCTACTGAGAAGTATACTTTATCTACGCTAGACTTAAGTTAATTTTGCCCATCGATGGAAATAATGTTTTTGCTCAAAGTGCGCATATCTAGCGATGTGATATTATTTTTTATGATCAGAGTACGCATGGTTAGCGGTAGAAACTATAGTTCTTTCTTCGAGTGCGCCTGCACGGCGATAGAAATCATTTTCTACACAGAACGTTATGCCTTGTACACAGAGTACAGGCATCGAAGGGCGTACTTTCGGCTCATGCGTTGCAAATTTTTTTTATTTTTATCACGTGGGATCTCGGTTACTTTTATAAGTCTAAAATTCTCTAAATCGTAATTTTATTTACAAAATAAAGGCATCACCATTATAAAAGCAAAATTACGGTTTCATACGATAACACAGAAAGCAATAGAACCAATGTGCCCAGTTTCTATCCTAAAATCAACACGGGTGGTACGCCTTTGAACCTCGAAGCGATGCGAAAGAAAGTCTAAGGAATAATAAATTTAATACTGTAGATAAATTAGTTATAAATTTTAAGAAACAGTTTGTATCTGCGAAAAGATTCCAATGTTATTTTCGGAAAATCATGAAATTTACTAATACAAAGCCAAAAGAAAGATTAGTGATCGATTTAATAAGATGCAGGGGTTGTTTAGTGGGGAAAGCATGCTTTGCAAGAAAAATACACGGAAGAATACGTTAAAGGCACAGATAATTCGGTGAGATTCAAGAAAAGTAATCTAATTATTAGGCCATTTGTAGACGTGGCCTTGATTGCTTTCGTTCGTGGAATTATAACTCCGTAGTGTAGAATTATAACTCCACTTCAGAGTTATCGGTCTCCACCTATATGGTGGTGGAATAATCATCTTTGGATGCAGCAAATGAAACGAAAAAGGCGGAAGGAGCAAAATATGCAAATCCATAGCCTCACTATAAAGAAAAGTCTTTCCACCCCGAGCATAAATGAATTCGCAAGGTTTCGCCAATATTCCAACAAATCCCTGGATACCCTTCTGGCTATCCATACCCGCTGTTCCAGAACCAGAATATTTTTTACTATATCAATATTATTCTTACATGCCGTACGCAGATTCTGAATAGAAAAAAGAACGCAAATTTACCACGGTTAGTATTGATGGTGCCTTCTGCCAGCAAGGAGCAGAAGAATTTAAACTTCATTCTAGTTCGTCAGCTGAACGCTCTGACAAGCTCCAAGGTTAAGAAGCCTCCACGAACCGTGAACGACCTGGGAGCTCCACAGTGTGTTCCGAACCCGTGTTGAGCTAAAAGATCCTTCGGTTGTCATTCTGATGGCAGTAGGAAATAATTTCCCTACCTCTACAGATAGAATTCTGCACCGACGCTTTCTCCATCAGAAATAAGTCTAAATGTCCTTTAGGCAAAACACTATTGCCAGGGTCTCTAAACCAGTAACACCAATTTTTTTGCAGATGAAAAGTTCAAGGAAGAAAAAATAATATTTAATTCAGAAATTAAATCATTTCTGGGCCCCCAGACTCCAAAAGGAATACATTTAAGTAAACCTGTATTCACGAATAAAAACGGAATGAGTAATGTATTAGTCATCGATACTACTGAAAAGGTAATTGAGCTAGCCCTTTCCTCTGAAGAAAACATCCACTTTGGATTCTATAAGATTCAAGGGAAAAAATCGTCCGATTCAGAGCCAACGAAATCAGATTAAGATGTAGCCAAGAAGGAGCAACACCGGGCGGAGCGTGTGTTTAACAGGAGATACATCTCCCATTTTAATGATGATGAAAAAGAATTTGTTGCCTAATGAATAAACGAATTTCCGGATATATTTCATTTTAATGGTGAGAAACTAACTCCAATCCAGTTGCTTCAACACCGAATACCCATGACTGAACAGGAGATACATCTCCCATTTTAATGATGATGAAAAAGAAACTGTTGCCTAATGAATAAACGAATTTCCGGATATATTTCATTTTAATGGTGAGAAACTAACTCCAATCCAGTTGCTTCAACACCGAATACCCATGACTGAAAATATAGCAGAAAGGTAGTAGTCTGACAATATAGTAGTCCTTTTCTTTCTTTGAATTGTCAAGCGTATATCATCAAGTTGAAACGTACCCTGATGATTAAGCAGAAATGGTCTTCTCTACGCCTCAAGGCCATTTTGGGTACCCTCGAATGACAATGGGCATAAAAAATGCCCCGGCAACCTTTCAACGTCTAATGAACGAAGTATCGACATAAATTCATGGCACGGAGGCCTTCATATAGTATATCTTTGCAATATAATTATGTTCTCAGAAACGCTTTAGGTACACCACACGAGGGCGAAACGCCTTTTCGCACGCTTACGACAAGCTAAGCTAAAGTTACAGCTAAATAAATATTACATATTGCGTAAAGAAGTGGCATATCTAGGTCACATAATTGGACTTCATGGAGCCAAATCTAACCTACCCAACATGAAATCTATACAAAATTTCCTCGATCCCTACAAGGTAAGAGCTATCCGTAAATTCTTAGGACTATCTAGTTATTATAGGCAATTGATTGAGGTATGCTTCAAGTTATCCAAACCCCTGAATGACCCCCACAAGAAGAATATTGAATGGAGGTGGAAAAAATATCATTAGCTGGGATAGCCATCCTAATACAAGAAGAAAAACGGGATAGGCATGTATAATGTCAATTACTCAAAGGCAATGAGTCCTTGCAAAATAAGCTACGATAAGATGAAAAAGGAGTGCTTTTTGGTACCATATGAAGTATAAACAATTTTCAGCCCTTCCTTTACGAATGGATATTCGCATTAGCATGCGATAATCAGTCCGTTCTTAGGATACACTATGTTGAGGACCCAGGCCAGACTTATTAAGAGGTGAATTAAAATTAAAACCCCCCAAAGATCCATTGATACCTCCTTGATGCGATCTCTATGTTGATGTATACATCGGCGGGGCAAGCGTTCCTAATTCGAAAGGTAACTTTTGAGCTGAAATTGGCGTATGTTTTGAAAAAACATGCCCTCAACGTATCGCAAGCAGTTACAGTGACACGTTTCTCATCGACAGCGCAACCGTCTGAATGTCTAAATGGGAAAAGAACGGCGGGAAAAATGCGACTTGAAAGCCTGTTGTCAACAATGTCGAATTCTTAGAACTCAAAGCCGTTTTTAAACCTTTGCAGGTGACATGGAATTATGTTTCTGGCCGCTCCGGAATAGAACGAAATAAAGAACCGGGTAAACTGGCAAAAGATGAAACAGAGTAAGATTATATACAAGAAACCAGCATATCCAGCCCATTTGCAGAAATGGCTGGTTTGCAGTTCGACGGTCCACGAAAAGGTGTAAACCTGAAAAGTCACATTCTATTCTAAAAACGAGAAATCTGACCCTTATAATAATTAGATCTCTTCCACAGATTATTGATATTAAAAATTAGTATAACATGTATAACACGTATAGATATTCTAAACATAGACGCTATGGAAAATACGTATTCACGTTTTATAGAAGAATGAAAAACTTTGTTCTCTTACCTTAATAATTATTTTTTTATTTTGTAGCCAACAGGAGGAAAATTTCTGAGCTTCGACCACATGAAATTCTGGGTTGGAAATGCTAAACAGGTAAATATTACATTCACTAAATTTATATTAGTCATAATGGCACGTCAGCCTCCGCTGTCTTATTCTACTTTCTATGGTATCCTATAGATCCTATATTAGAAACCCAAACTTAAATAAATTCAAAATGGATTCGATAAGCGGAATAGATTACAGTTGATGTTTTACAGTTAAATGATATCCAACATGAACTTAGGAGATTTTCACTCGATAATGTATTTACCTCGCGCTGCGCGCTCAGTCTTTGTATACTCCAGATATCGATAGATTTTTTTCAACTAAAAGTCAAAACATCGACAACAGTAATTTGGCGATAGCGATTTTTTTTCGTTAAAGCTCCTCCGGCTGTAACGAATACATTCTCATCACGTATCTCGTCCTTCGCACTCGAATTTGTATCTCAACTTGTATATCATTTCCATAAATGTATATTATTACAATTCATAACATGCATTGATTTTGAAACAGACGAAGTTTCATTGGCCTCTTTTAAAAAATTGCACATTCTTTAAAAAAGTTTTTTTTTCAAAACATTTTACTGCAACTTCTGCCGGTTTACCAAAAACTGAATTTACTCATTTCCAATTTTATTTTTACGATTTAAACGTAGCACATACGTTCCAAATATCAGCCTTGCCTTTTTTCAACTTCTAAATTAAATCCCTAACTCAGTGAACACAAAACTTCGATTAAGGAGACATAGGGCCCGGGGTGAGGGGGGGGGGGGCAGTTAGTTTCAAACAAGAGTCACAGCTGGTTAGTATTTTATGCTGAGAAGTTCAACCAACCTTTAGCAGCGTTGTGTTAGATGGGAGTTCATATCATCTCATTTTTACATTCCCGGCCCATAGTGGGAAAAAATGACATTTTTGGTTCAAAATAACGTACAGCCGACAAATATTGAGTGATTTAGACAAACAAAATTTGAAAAAAAGCTGTTAAGATTTCTAAGAGAGTTGTAGAGCCTGATTTTTCAATTATGTTTTCAATTTTTTATAAATAAACAAACAAATATGACGAAAAAAGGCCATTTTATCTATTTTACGTTCCCAATGCTCCTCAATAACAGGAAAAGTGTTGAAATCGCCTAAGTTTCATAAACTAATATAAGTTAAAGAAGTTCCAATATTACATACAATATTAAACAACAAAATTTATTATAAACAAATTATTTGTTGAAAAAATGTTCTTTATGATTTTCGATAACCATACGTTTTTCCTAGTTATATTGCAAGACATTTTATGAACGAATGCAGTAATCAGGCATTTTTCGATAGAAAAATTCGTTTTTTTTTCATGTACATTTTTTTAAATTCGGAACTTTATGATATTTGCAGCAAAATTCATAATTTTTTTATTAATATTATGATCTTTTCAACAAATTTAATAAGCAAATGCATTATTCGGGCATTTTTCAGCAGAAAACTTCGGTTTTTTCAATATCAGTCTTTTCAGATGGGGACATGATGAGAATTTCTGCAACATTAATAATAAGTTGATAAATTTTATTATTTCTTTTAACAAATTTGATGAGCGAATGCATTAATCAGACATTTTCCTACAGAAAAATTCGTTTCTTTCTATGTCAACAATTTTAATTAGGATATCGAAACAAAAATTTTCTATCCATAGATGCTCGAATAATGCATTTGTTTATTAAATTAGGTTTTGGAAAAATATAAAATTTATCAACCAATGATGATTTTCGCTGAATTCATCATGAACTTCCCAATTAAAAGGTCAGAAATCGAAAAAAAAACGAATTTTTCTGTCCACAGATGCCCGAATAATGCATTTGTTTGTTGAATTTGTTTTTAAAAATTAGAAAATGTGTCAACTCATCATGAATGTTGCAGAATCTTTAATGAAGATCCCAATTAAAATCTAAAATCTAAACAAAAAGGAATTGTTCCGTCGATAGATGTCCCAATAATGCATTTTTTAAAATTAAATTTGTTTTTAAAAAATCAGAAAATGGATAAAAATAAAATTATGAATTTCGATGAGATTGTCATGAGGTTCCCAAATGAAAAGACTGCCAATGATAAAACCGAATTTTTCTGTAAACAAATGCTTAAATAATGCATTTTTATTAAATTTGCTTAAAAAATCATAATATTAATAAAAAAATTATGAATTTTGCTAAAATTATCATAAATTTTCGAATTGAAAAAAATTTGTTTATAATATAAAAAACTTTAATCCAATTTCTTGCAACATAACTTGAAAAAATGTGTATTTATGGAAAATCATAGAAAAAATTCTTTCAACAAATAATTTGTTGATAACAAAAGTTTTCTGTATATTGTCTAATATTAACATATCCTTAACTAATGATATTTTATGAAACTTAAGCGATTTCAATCATTATCCTGTTATTGAGGAGCACTGGGAACGTCAAATAGAAAAAACGCCATTTTTTCGTGTGTTTTTTGGAATTTTGTAAATGCTATAACGCTTGTAAATTTTGGTTTCACCAAAAAAAGTCATGTAGATAAATTGTTCGTCTGTTTGAATGCTATGAACACCCGTACAGAGAATTTTGGAATTTTGAAAAAAGTGGTCTCAAAAATTTTTCAAATACATTCACTTTTGGAATTTTCATCCAAAATGGTTGGCTACCGAACTTAACCTTTATTTTACGACGCTTAAAAATTTAGAAAAAAGTAAACTTTTTGAAATCCCACACATAAGACGAAAAAGAAATTAAAAAACATAAGTTGTGATGAGTATCTGCCCACGCAGTGGGCTGATTTTTTATTGTTAATATTGTATTTCACGATTTCAACAGAAAATACACATCCTCTCAAAAAGTTATCAATAACAAATTTGTAGTTCTTTTTGAATTGCACAATTTTTGTTGTGCATTTTTGTTACCTACCTTGCACATTTTAACTGCAAAATGTAATTTTTTTATTTTTTATTCTTTTTTCATTCTGTCAAAATTTGAATTTTCGATTTTTTAAGAAAATTCAAAAAGTTGTTTTAATAATATTGTAGAACATTCAAAAAGAAACATTTTTCTTCTCTTGACTTAAAATCGACTTGGCTTCAAATGTAGATTTTCGTGTGTTTTTTTAAATTTTGTAAATGCTATAACTCTAATAAATTTAAGTTTTATAAAAAACAGCCATTAGGATACATTGTTCGTCTGATTGAATAATATGAATATCCATACAGATAATTTTTGAATTAAAAAAAAAGTGGTCCCAAAAATATTCAAAATACGCTCACTTTTTGAATTTTCACCCAAAATCTCTCGCTAAAAAACTGGACCTTTATTTTAGGACACTAAAAGTGTATACTAAAGGCCAATCTAATCTCTCAATTCTTTCGAAAGTTATCGTGCTGACGAACTAAATATTTACAAACACACACACACAAACACACAGGAAGGCGGACCGACCCATTCTTAAAAACATGTTTTTCGTATTCAGGGGGTCTCAAAACGTGGACATTTGACAAAAAACGGGGCGGGGGGTCAAATTTTACACAAATCTAATAACTTTTCTTGACGAGAATGTAAAAAAGTAAATTTTTTGAAAACCCACACATAAGACAAAAAAAAATTGAAAAACATAAGTTGTGATGAGAATGTGCCCACACAGCGTGCTGATTTTTTATTGTTAATATCGTGTTTCACGATTAAAACAGAAAATACATATGCTATCAATAAGTTATCTATAACAAATTTGTACATCTTTTAGAAATGCACAATTTCTGTTCAGTCATTTTTTTTACCTATTTTGCACATTTTAACTGCAAAATGTAATTTTTTTATTCTTTTTCATTCCGTCAAAATTTGAATTTTCAATTACAAAAAAAATCAGAAAGGTGTTTAAACAATCTTGTAGGTTATTAAAGAGGGAGCATTCTTCCTTTCTTGACATTTTTCAAATCATGCGTTATTTGGCTTAAAATTGCTAAGTACCCGGCTATGAAGCCTGTGCAGAGGGGTACCAACAGTGTCTAGATGAGAGGTGACGTACGGTGTCCCGATAGTGGGGGGGGGGGGTGAACCGGCGCTGGTTCCAAGCAGATTCTATGTGTGAGTAAAAGAGAGAGAGAGTGTGTGTACTGTGAGGAGCGATGGGTGCTTACTAGCGTCGGGGCGTGCGCGGGGCGGTAGCGTGTGGTCCTTGTTGCTCAACCAGCCAAGTGTCGAGCCCCTTCATTGCTTGAGTTAGGGTTTGTTGGCTCTTAGGTGGCGGAAAATGTGTCCTCTTGGCCCCTCCTTTCATTAACAGTTTCCAGGCCGTCAGACCGTCCATGGAAAGGATGGAAGTTAGTTTTATCGCTAAAAAGTGTGGTCGGCGAGTGCGCCTTGGTTGTTATTATTTTGTGGGGTGGACCCAAAGTGGATTCGCCGATCTTGGAACCGGGAACTACAATCGGAGATTTCTTCGTACTCTTTGAAGACGCGGAGCGGGTGGTGCTAACCGTGAGGGAGAGAATTGTTCCGGCGTTTCGCCGGCACCGAGGTAGAGCACGTCCCTGTCAAGGCTTTCTTCCGTGGTACTCGAGACGGTAGAGGGCTGGCTGACCGACACTGTCCTACGTTCGACCGATTCTTCGTGCTCCCCTTTCCCCGCCTAATTCCCGTTAGGGCCCACTCGCCCTCTTCGTACAATGCCGGGCCTCTCGGATAGTATTGACCGGGGGCGACCACGTCGTCATCGTTCGCGGCGGCAAGATAGACGTTGCTGGCGGCCGGCACTGCGGCTTCGTTCCTCCTGGTCTCGACAAGCGGCTCAGTGTTGATACGCTGTCGAACTTGTTCGGCACGATATTCGCGGCAACGATTTTCGGCGTTTTCGAGGTGGCGGTTCCAACGTGCCTCCTCCTCTATTTGCTGCTGTTGGTAAGAATCATCGGTCCCGTCTCGTTATAACCGAACGGAAATAGAGTCTATCCTCCGAGGAAAGACGGGGGTGACTGCTTGTCACCGATGCAGCTTCTCGTGCTCGTTCTGCTTCCCGCGCGGCGGCTTGTGGGGCCCGTTGCGCCCGTCGCCGGCGACTTCGCTCGCTGGCTTGCGTGTGTTTCACAATCTCCGTCATCCAGAAAGTTGTGGTGTAAAAAAGCACGGCGTATCAACGGCGGTGAGCGACGGCGAACAGCGGTAAAAGGTACAGGCCTACGGGCCTGTCACTTTTCTCTCGTCGGCCGAAAAACTCCCCTTTTCAGCGTGAAGGCGTGTCGTGTTCGACAGCCTTACTAACTTGAAGGAGTTTAATCGGTACCTGAACCTGACAAAGAGTTTTGGTTCGGCTCTGATCGGAGGACGAGAGTGTATTTGTACCGACTTACTTGAAAAAGTTAATGGCGTTGACTCCACGATGATGAAAGCCTGTCCAGAGTCGTCAACCTGAAGTTGACGATGACGTTACGGAAGCCGGTCCGGGGACGGCGACCCGATGCCAATGACGATTGTGAACCACTAGACACTGGAGACTCTCAAAGACGAAAATTATCCAACTAAACCAAACACCAACACTGGTCTACACTAACAGAGGAAAGAGACTGCGACGGGCAAGTCAAAGATCACTCAGAAGATTAGGATGAAGGAAATTTATTCTCGACTTGGCGGTACACAGAGCTGCTTAATGCTGGCTATGAATTTGGAAAACCGACTTAATCCCCTCGGGCGGAGTGCGAGCTCGGTAGCCGTGCGTATAGCGTTCCGAGGCAGTGGGGTAACATTCGTGCTCACCGATTGGCTGCGAGAACGACAACGAAGTCGCAACCGAGCGGTGGGGATCGAGCGTCTCGCTTGGCTGCCTTGGCCCTCACGCGTCGGCCATATACTATAATAACTTAAACGTTGAACATTAAAATCCTTAATTATAAATTAAAAATACTTATAATTACTTATAATTATAATAGAGATGCGCGAATGTATGTTGATCAAACATACATTTACACATCGGACTAATGCCTATTTTTTCTCTTAAAATTGGCTTCTTTCCAGGGGAGCAATTAGGAACACTAATTTTTCTCATTACTCGACAAAAGCGACATGATGATAATTTAGAGCTAAAAATAATGGTGCTGAGTCACCCATGTAACTATTTGTATAATTTATATATTGTTATCTGTTGGGGTTCTTTCGTTATTTATTAATTCACAAAATAAGCGCTGCGAGAGTCGGTTGAGATCCCCGGTCATCCTTCACGTGCGCCTCAGAGGAAGAGGAGATGAGAGGACAAAGAAAGAAGAGTGGTAGAGAAGGTAAACAAGAGAGCGCGCGAAGAGAGAGAAGGAAATAGGCGTACGTGACTACGATCTACATCAATGTTTTCGAGAGGTGAAAACATGGCGGTAGCACGTGATGACGTGCTACCGCCCTGCGTTGCCCAGCGCTGAGGACTGGCACAGTCGGGGAGCTGTCGGGGCGAACCACTTAGGAGGTGGGTGGTGGAATTTGCTCGAGGTCAGGTTCACCCGGCGATGGCTCTTCCGGATTTGGATGCCTGGAAAGCGCGTCAGGCAGCTCGTTATCCTTCCCGGGCATGTGTTCGATGGTGCGCGGAAAACGGCTGAGGAAGAGGTATCATCGTGTTAGTTTATCGCGGGTGTCCTTCTGACGCTTGAGTCACGTTAGCGTCTTGCTGTCGGTTCGCAGCGTAAAAAGGCGGTCCTCTAGGAAAGGACGATCGCGTGTTATCGCCCACACGTGCCAGTAAACGCTCTTAAGGTAATAATCGCTATTCTTTTTGCCCGCGATGACGATCGCCGAACTGAAAGGGGAGGTAATATGCTCGATTATACCATCCTGAAGCATCTCGTGGACCTGCACATCAATGTACTGTCTCTTCTCGTCTGAATATCGGCGAGGCTCTTCTGTGAAAGGATGGCCATCTTTCAGTTGGATGGCTTGCTGCACATTCGCCAGCATTTGCTTCAAGCGTCCGCCTTCATGAAACAGGGAAGAGTGCAAACGGATCAGTTCCTCAAATTTGCCTTGAAATTCCGCAGGAAAATCATGCTGCACAGAGACTTCTTCGTTCGGGGATGCGAGCTCGTGTGCGTGGGGGAGCGGGCTGAGATAGACTCTTTGTTTACCGGTTGTACCCACCAAAATACAGTCGGCCACGAGATTGTGTATGACCTTGTGCTCCTTGAGCCAAGGCCTGCCAAGAATGAGCTCAGCGCGTAGCTCGTGACTGACGTGGAAGGTGCCGGCATAACTGACCTCTTGTAGGACCGGTGGCAGACGTACTGTGCCCTCCAATTTACGTGTTGCCCCTACCGCAGCGATTAGTGCGTGGGATGGGGAGGGCGTTCGTTTTTCTAATTCCGCTTGAGTCAGAATCGACTTGTTCACGAAATTTTCCGAAGCTAGTGTGTCAATCTCAGCAATAATTTCGCGTTGGCCTAGTAGAATGCGGACTCTGGTTAGGCTGCTGAGATCGACCGATACCACGCTTACAGCGGGAGTGCTATCGGCGCGGTTAGGGCGGCAGTCGATTCGCCTTCTGCCGCCCGATCCCTTAGGTTTCCCGGAATCGCGGCGCCTTGGCGGGCCCGTATTACGGGACACTCTCGATGAAAATGGCGCTTCGGGCAGTAGGGACACTACGGGGTTGGCCTCGTTGAGGATGGTGCATCTCCACTGTAAGACAGTATTTACTCCTTAGGGGCGGAGGGGGGGGGGTCAGAGCCAGAGGGCCTGGAGATATTTTTTTTGCAACAAAACGCCGACGGCCTCTTTTTCTTCTTGTTTAGTAGCGTAAAATTTTATATGCAGCTTATTTTGTGCTGCGACGCCGGCGAAATGCTGTGTGAGCAAACTTCTGAACTTGGCCCACGGAATCCTGGAGAGAATCCTGGATAGAGAATCCTGGGGTAAGTGCGTGGGCATAAAGTGGATTCGCCGATTCTGGGACCGGGAACTAGAATCGGAGATTTCGTCGCACTCTTTGAAGACCCGGAGCGAGTGGTGCTAACCGTGAGGGAGAGAATTGTTCCGGCGTTTCGCCGGCACCGAGGTGGAGCACGTCCCTGTCAGGGCTTTCTTCCGTGGTACTCGAGACGGCAGAGAGAGGGCTGGCCGACACTGTCCTACGTTCGACCGAGGACCACGACGTAGAGGTATTGGGTTCTTTCTCGAGTTTTCAGGGGGTCCTGAAGAGACTGCGAACTGCAAATCAAGCAATTTACCCGGAGAAGGCAATGGTGAGGAAGGAGGCACCAGCAAAGCCCGCGGGCGTTTGGAAAATTCTAAACAATCCACAATTATCGGCCAAATTTCTTCGGTTGGGTCCTTCCGGTAACGCTGTGCGCTTTCAACCGGCGGAAAACGATAGTGCGGGTTTCCGTAGAAGGCCGGCAACCGTAAGGGCAAAGGTTCTTTACGATCCCTCGGACGTCGATGAAGGGGATCCTTAGTGCCCTCTTTTCCCCGCCTAATTCCCATTAGGGCCCACTCGCCCTCTTCGTACAATGATGGGGCTCTCAGATGGTATTAACAGGGAGCGACCAAACCGTCCTCGTTCGCGGTGACAAGAGAAGCGTTGCTGGCGGCGGGCACTGCGGCTTCGTTCCTCCTGGTCTCGACAAGCGTCTTAGCGTTGACCCGCTGTCGAGCTTGCTCGGCACGATATTCGCGGGGCGATTTTCGGCAGTTTCGAGGCGGCGGTTTCAACGTGCCTCCTCCTCTATTTGCTGCTGTCGGTAAGAATCATCGGTCCGAGCTCGTTCTGACCGAGCGGAAATAGAGTCTATACTCCGAGGCGTCCCTCTAGCAACGGCGGCATTGGCAGTCCGCGAAGTTGCCGAACGACGGCGATGGAGGAGACTGGGGTGACTGCTTGTCACCGATGTAGCTTCTCGGACTCGTTCTGCTTGCCGTCGGGTGGCTTGTGCGGCCCGTTGACGTTGTAACGACTCACTTCAAAAGGTTGCTGACGTTGACTCCACGATGACGGAAGCCTGTCCGGAGACGGCAACCTGAAGTTAGCAACGAAGTTATGGAAGCTAGTCCGGGGACGGTGACCCGATGCCAATGACGATTGTAAACCACTAGACACTGGAGACTCTCAAAAACCAAAATTATTTAACTAAAACAAACACCAACACTGATATAGACTAACAGATGAAAGAGACTGCGACGGGCAAGTCAAAGAATACTCAGAAGATTAGGATGAAAGAAATTTAATCTCGACTTGGTGGAACACGGAGGTGCTTTATGCTGGCTGCGAATTCGGAAAACCAAGTGACTCTCCTCGGGCGGAGAGCGAGCTCGGTAGCCGTGCGTAGAGCGTTCCGAGACAGTGTGTTAACGTTCGAGCTTACCGATTGGCTGCGAGAAGGACAACGAAGTGGCAACCGAGTGGTGGGGAACGCGCGTCTCGCTTGGCTGCCTTGGCCTCCACGCGTCGGCCCTATACTATAATAACTTAAACGTTAAACATTAAAATCTTTAATTATAAATTAAAAATACTTATAATTACTGAAAAATCGTGAAACTTAGTACACTAACATAACCCAACTTCATTCTCCCGAAAGCATCATGAAGTTGGGATGATTAGAAGGGTCGTTCGATTTTATAGTTCAATTATCAATAATAGTTAAAATAGAATTTACCGTATTTACTATTCACTCTACTCCGCACAACCCTTTTAACCTCATATTCTAATTATTCCGCGAAATATACCTATAAACCTTGCATACTGTAACTATTTGTATCATTTATATATTGTTATCTGTTGAGGTTCTTTCGTTATTTATTAATTTACAAAATAAGCGCTGCGAGAGTCGGCTGAGACCCCGGCTGAGTCCCTGGTCATTCTTCAAGTGCGCCTGAGCGGGTTAGGAGATGAGAGGCCAGAGAAAGAAGAGTGGTATAGAAGGAAAACAAGAGAGCCCGCGAAGAGAGAAAAAGAAATAGGCGTAAGTGACTACGAACTACCGCAATGTTTTCAATAGGCGAAAACACGGCGGTAGTACGTGATGACAGCGTGTTTGTTCTCACACCGGGGACTTGTCGACCTTCGCAGGCTAATGGCATAAAGGGGAGGAGGGTCCAACAATGGATGACTCACTATTAAGGGCAGGCAAACTCGTCGTTTTCGAGCCTGGGAAAGTTGCGAAACTGTCTCGTTCGATCTTCGCTTAATTTTCTGTAGGATAATTTAGCGAGAGTTTACCCTTACAGTTTCGTGGAATTTCCGAGACTGTCAACTATGACCTGATATACAACAAAATATTGATTTTCATGTGTTTTTTGAAATATTGTAAATGCTATAACTCTGGTAAATTTTGGTTTCATTAAAAAAGTCATTATGATAAATTGTTCGCCCGATTGAATACTATGAATATCCGTACAGACAATTTTTAAATTGAAGAAAAAGTTGTCTCAAAAATATACAAAATACTCCCAATTTTTTAATTTTTACAAAAACGTGAACATTTGACAAAAACG
>NC_046666.1:118767171-118771734 GCF_010883055.1 Belonocnema kinseyi | reverse complement strand
ATCTAATACCTTGTCCTGATGAGAATGTAAAAAGTAAATTTTTTGAAAACCCACACATGAGACGAAAAAGAAATTAAAAAATATAAGTTGTGTTGAGAAGGTGCCCACGCAGCGGGCTGATTTTTTATTGTTAATATCGCGTTTCACGATTAAAACAGAAAAAACACATGCTATCAAAAAGTTATGCATAACAAATTTGCAGATATTTTTGAAATGCACAATTTTTGTTCAGTCATCTTTTTACCTATTTTGCACATTTTAACCGCAAAATGTAATTTTTTTACGTTCTTTATTTTTCTTCAAAAATTTGAATTTTCAATTTATAAAAAACAATCAGAAAGGTGTTTAAATAATCTTATAGTGCGTTGAAAAAGAAACATTTTTCTATTTTTGACTTTTTTCATATCATGCGTTATTTAGCTTAAAATATTGATTTTCATGTCTTTTTTGAAAAATTGTAAATGCTATAACCCTGGTAAATTTTGGTTTTATTAAAAAAAGTCATAATGATAAATTGTTCGTCTAATTGAATGAATATCCGTACAGACAATTTTTAATTAAAAAAAAAACTTGTCTCAAAAATATTCAAAATACGCTCACTTTTTGAATTTTCACCCAGAATGGTTGGCTAACGAACTTGGCCTTTATTTTAGGACACTAAAAGTGTATACCAAAGGCCAATTGAATCTGTCGATTCTTTCGAAAGTTATCGTGTGGACAAACTAAACATCTATAGACTCACACAGATACACACGCAGAAAGGCAGACAGACACACTCGTAAAAAACCTGTTTTTCGGATTCAGGGGGCCTCAAAACATGGACATTTGACAAAAACTGGGGGGGGGGGGGTTAAATTGTACACAAATGCAATACCCTCTCTTGATGAGAATGTAAAAATTCATTAATTTGCCATGAATGTTTTGATACTTCTGTTGTCGGTTCTTTTAAAATAACATTAAGAACATTTAAAAAAAAGTACATTTTTTGAAAAACCACACATAAGACGAAAAAGATATTAAAAAACATAAGTTGTGATGAGAATGTGCCCACGCAGCGGGCCTAATTTTTTTAATTGTTTATTGTTTAATTGTTAATTCACGATTAAAACACAAACTGCGCATGATATCAAAAAGTAATACGAAAAAATTTGGTAGATCTTTCAAAAATGCATCATTTTTGTATTCACAACTTTTGAGCTATTTTGCACAGTTTAACCGCAAAATGTAATTTTTGATTTTCCATTATTTTGTTATGTTGTCAAAATCTGAACTTTAGATTTTTCAAGAAATTCAAAAAGGTGTTTAAACAATCTTGTAGGGCATTGAAAAAGAAACATTTTTCTTCTCAAGACTTTTTTTCATATCATGCGTTATTTGGTTTAAAATGTTGATTTTCGTGTGTTTTTTGAAAATTTGTAAATACTATAACTCTGGTAAATTTTGGTTTTATGAAAATAAGTCATTCGGATAAATTGATCGTCTGATTGAATGCTATGAATATCCGTACAGATGTGACGGCGAAATAAAAGTATCAATATACAATTGTGATTAAAAACTTGTTTATTGTAACTTTGGAAGTATGGCCGTAAAACAGACTTTCCAATATAGATAATTAAACATTAATGTCCACTCAGGCATCGATGAGCCGATTCGAAGTGTTATTAGCCATCAGGTAGGTAAGGTACAAACGTACCTCATAACTGGTTATGCGTTTATATTTTCTATCCTATTTTTGACGCATAATGGATTGATACATACTTTTGGACATAATGTTTTTAATAAGTTGGAAAAGCCGCATTTGTAAAAAGTGTAAATTAAAACTAAACCTATTGATGTGTATTCGATATACGATAACATTTCGGTTACTTTTTTGGACCAAATACAACTTTGTCGCTCTTATTTAATTTTATTTAATGAATTTTCAATATCATCTAGAGATTGGCACACTTCTTTTAAGTCGAATTGGTTTGACAGCTTTTTGTAATGGAAGTAATTTTTATTCTAATAGCGATAATTCGTCAGCATTGAACGGTATATTAATTGATTTATTATAGTATCTAATTGTTTTGATTGCAGAAGTTTTTCGTAGTTTTATAATTAGACTATCTGTTTGAAGAATACAGTTCTCATCTGATTCTATAAAAGTTGGTTCTGATAAAATTAGATGCTGAGCAATTTTGTTGCAAAGTATGTTTATTTCTAAATCCTTCTCAGGAATTCATAAGTATGCTTTTTTTGTCATTTAATTGAATACATACAAGTTCGTTAATTTTAAATGGAGGCATTTGACAAAAGTTATAATCAAGACTTTTTACACTGGATCTTATAATTTGATTGTCGCAGGTTTGGGTTTCAGATATCAGATATAATGGTTGATTCCGTTTACATATTTTATAAACGCCGAGATTTTTACAGCAGTTGATAGTTTCTCTATGAGTTGGTATGTACATACAAGGTACAGCGGTGAGAAACGACAGGAATCGAGTAAAGCGTAAGATGAGAGAGTAAGATTGAGAGAGATGGCGATAGCTGAGAAGAGTAAAAACTGGTTTTGGGCCAAACGACCGAGCCACAGGGCTGCCTGGAAAAGTGAACTAGAGCCGCAACAGAATCGACAGTTGAGAGTTTCATCGGGCGAGAGGAGAGAGATGCTGGAGGGAAAGGGGATGTTTGTAGGAAAAACCGAGGAAAGCGGCGGGAAGGGTGCAGAGCAAGGATGAGAGTGTTAGAGTGAGAGAAATGGAGACAGCTGAGAAGAGTAAAGTTGTTTGTGTCTGACGAGCCGAGGCTGAAAATGGAAAAGCGAACTCTTGTCAAGCTATCTCGAGTAGGGAAATATTAATGAGTGCGAGTGAAAAAGAAAGAAGATGTTAAAAAGAAAGAGAGGATGTGAAGCTAGAAATTTCAAAATTAACTGATGGTGAGCCAAGAAGTGAGAAAAGGTCGTTTATCTTAAAGGTTTAGAAGATTCCAAATTTTATATTTTATCTTAGCCTTTGGCCGATATCAGGTATTTTCCATCTAGATAATTTTTTTTCTAAAATACCTTTTTCAGCACAGGGGGTTGCTTTTTAAAATAAGGGTTTTGTTTACAAAAGTGTTTCATATGACATTGGAAAGCAAAAAAATAGGAAACAAATCAAACGTAGTCATATTTTTCATACATTTTTCATTACAGGGGGGTATTTTTTTAGATAAAGATTGATTTTACAAAAGCGATTCATAGCACATTATAAAGCAAAAAAGTCTTAACTAGTCATTTTTTAATTAATGATTTTTTAGGGGGCGCTGCTAAATTGACGATAAGGTAGCGCTGCCCTGTTTTCTCGAAAAATAATAGAGCAAACAAATTTTTGTTTTAAAAATCAGAAGAAGAAAAATGCATTATATGACATTTTGTTTTTCGTTTGTGGCGCCGCTGAGTGTTTGGACCTGAATAATTTACTGAAGGACATGTATCCAAACAGTAATTAAATAACTACAAATAAAAAACTAAGAAACGAATTCAATTTTTAAATAATGTACAATAAAAAAATATTGATATTCATATTAGGAAGTGCTTCCAAAATATTATAAAAAACATATCAATTTCTATTTTCTCTGAAAGCTACTTCATTTCCCTGACTTCTCTGACAACATTTTTTCCCCTGACATTTCCCTAAGTTCCCAAAATTCCCCGACATCTCGCCACCCTGTATTCGCTCGTAGCAGTTGACCCCAGACCTCTTGGTGAAGCCTAATATGTTAATTACTGATCGTTTTATAATTTCCTCAGGTTCCGTAAAACTCTCCCCAGGGAAGCTTAATCCGAAATTCTACAGGGCACTGACATAATACATGCATGGATGTTGCGTCATGCCTGTCGCATTTCCTGAACTCTGCTATCGTTTTATACCCCATGTTGTGCATATGATAGTTCAAATAGTTGTGCCCAGTTAGCATCTGAACCACTGACCACGGATTATCCTGACCCTGTCCCTCGTGTACGTATAGCCTAGAATAGATTTCGTATGTTGACAACACTGGATTTATTCTCAGTATTCCAGATGCTTTATTCGGACCCCCTTGATCCCTGTGGGATCAGAAACCCATATGAGAGCAACTTTGTTTTTTCTACAAGTTGTTTTAATGCAATTTTGATTCCTAAACCATTTATGATGTTACGCCTACTTTCTATACTGCAGTTTGTGTCGCTTGCATATCCGAGCAGATCGTAATCAGCCTGCCATCAGGTTTTCCTTTTGTTAATGTTTCTGCACACCGAAGGACGGTTAGGACATCTGCCTGAAAGACAGTAGCTTGTCACCCAAGTGGGATTCCTCACTCACCTTCTCATGCTCTCATAGGTTTGGGCTCCTGTCCCGTTTTCCCCTGGAGCTATCTAGTCATCTGTATACCAGATTGACCCTTGAAGGAGCGGGTTACCATTTGCTATGTGAGTATCCCTGCTTGAAAGATAGCCACGAAAAGCTTTGGTAAAGTTGAAACGTTTTGTTATTTTATGTATGCATATTCTTTGGGGTTTATAAACAGGTCTTAAGGGTATGGGGAGGGGTTGATGCA
>NC_046666.1:118732875-118767071 GCF_010883055.1 Belonocnema kinseyi | reverse complement strand
GAAGTTCATGAAATTTTTTACGCATGTTCTTTAGTGCAACAATATGGGGGGTGGAATAAGGCAGTTATTGAAATATATAAAAAATAATCTTGGGTGGAGGGGTACGTGGGAGAAAGCAAATGTGTGGGGCTAAATTGCAGTTTTTTACTAATCGGCACTGAATTTTTCATAAATTCTTTGAACTCTTGGACGTGTCGTAAGAGTGTTGGGAGATTATGGGGTGGGGGCACAGTTTTTAAAATCTACTATAAAAGATTCAAATTCGCGCCGTTGAACCTTGATACCGTCCACACCGTTGCATAGATCGACTTGAAAATTTAGACAGGTGTAGATTAAGCGCTGGGGATGGTTCCTGACGTTCTTCGGGCTCCCGGTCAGTTCGTAAAAATATCGGCAGCAATTTTTTCACGCATTTTCTTTGGGCCCCCGGATAGATCACAAGAGAATTTGCTGGAAAGATGAAATAGGGAGAGGCATCTTTTTAAATATACTATATAAATTTTAAATTTTTGAAATCTTTTTGCAGGCTATGTTAGAATCTCATGACTGATTTAAAAATTCTAAATATTGGATTTAATGACTGGAGTATAATTTTTATAATCAGAAACAACTAACATTTTCTGTATTTAAGCTCATATTTTTATTTTACGTTCTCAGAGACTTTTCAAACTTTAGTTTCAATTTCACTATAGACTTTGCATTTTTCAAAACCAAATTCTGCGAGTTCAATACGAGTTTTATGATTTAAAATTCGAAAATGACTTTTTAATTTGATGTTTTTTAGTTTTTAATTTTGTTTGTATTTAGAGTTTTCTTTAAACTGTATACAAATTTCAAATTATTTTGAATTTTCGGAAATTGAATTGAAAAACTTAAACACAATTCTTACAATCAAAATTCGAAAATTACAGTTCCGATGTTCTGTATTCAATTTTGCATTTCTATTTTACTTTCTAAATGTTTTTTTAAGTTTACTTCAAACACAAGGCGCAGCTAGTCGTTTATTAATAACTTGAATGAGTATATTGGTAAATATATCACTCATAACATATGATCGTTCAGGAAACGTGTAAAGCAGTAAAAGGTTAGCCGGGACACCCGCTACAGTTTTTGGAACTAGTTCTGGAGCCTGGAAAACTCACGATAAAGCTTTCTATCCCAATTGATTCAGCATGTTGTTCGCACGTATTTATTACCTTGTAGTTTATAAACCAGTGAAGGTTTGGCATCGTCGAGGGCACGTAGTATTAGAATGACTACTTCAATAGAATACTCTGGCTACAGTCCTTTTAAATCTCTTGTCAGGTTTCTGCAGAGTTTACAAGTCCTTCTTTCTTTTATTTACCCTGCACTGTAAAAAAAGGTTGTGGAATTGTAGTACGCTAAACTTATGTAAAAAGTCGACTCACGTGCAGCGACGTGAAATTCATATAGAAATGTCTAAAATTGAAAAAAAGTGTGAAATTCTCAAATGAACTGAAATTTAATATGTGACGTAAAATTGAACCACGATAAGTGGAAAATTTCTCCAAAACATCAACCTAACTCAAATACTTAAATTATTAAGATCATATTGAAAATACATTTATAATCACGCACGCGTAAATGGCACAATATTTTTCACTTAAAATCAGTCATTTGCATTCATGCTTTCGCCGAAAGTGGGAAATAAAGTTTGCAAACTAAAATGGACGCTTCGCTTATGACACGCGAACAAAAGAGCGAAAAAGTAAGCTCTATCACGAAAATTAGACAAATGTGGAATATTATACGGACGAATCTAAAATGACTATAAAGTGGAGACATTTTTGTTATAAAATATAAATTTATTGGCAGTCGGTAATCTTACCAGTCTGTTGAATTTTACTATGTACAGCGTGAGTCCTTTCTTACACACTCTTAACGTAGTGATTTTCAAAACGTCGTATGCATATATGGATAGTCATAGAATTAAAGCGGTAAGAGACGTGATTCTACACAACATGTGGAAATTTGCTTTCTAACCTGTAATTTTATTGCGTCTAAAGTGACATTTACATGTGCAATGATATTAGTTGTAATTACTTCGTAGGTTCGTGTATCATGCTCCATTTTATTCAACGCCTCTCCCTGAAAGTTATAAAATAAACAAAGTTTGCTTATAACTTTGTAAATATAAAGGATACACATTATTTAGAATATCTGCAATATTACACGACTCCGAAAAATTAAATAGAAATTTCTGCCGGGCCTCGCCTTGACTCTCTTTCCTCTAGTGTTTTCTTTGGTCATAACTACCTGAAATAAATTCTGAATGAGTCTCGAATAAATTGTGGTTAAATAATATTTCGAGTACCTCTAAAGTAACTTTAGGAACGATTTTACTATTTTAAAAGAATACTAAAGGAAGAATAATTCAACTATTTGTATATCTCAATAAGAATCATTGAATGATTGACAAACAAATAGTTAGTTAGGCGTTTCAGTTTACATATTACAGGATTGTTTGTCATTTCCTGAATCATAGTAAATATTTGAACTCTACTGTTGGGCATATATTCCTTCTCAAAAATATTCTTACACTTCTTAATTTGATATATGTCACCCACTTTGAACTATTGACCTTTTTAATTTTTTTTTATTTATTTCTAAAACAATTGAATCAATTTATTTTCATCAGCAGTGGAGACATGTGTTGGTGTAATGCCAATTGTTCGATGTTTGATGCTGCCCCACTCAGATATGATAGAACGTAAGATATTTAATAGATTATCAACTTTGAAAGCTTAATTGCAGCCAGATCCTATTCTTGTGTTTGCGTGTAAATGGTTCATTGATGGGCGCTATTAAATTGATGAAACTTCAGTAATATTGCAACCATGACAGTTTCCATCTGTAAATACCGTCGCGTCGCTAGTAATAGCTCTTCGTGTTATTAGTTTGTAATTTCTTGACTTCCGAGAATTTCCGAACACGTCATTAATATGCTTAGTACTGATATTCTAGTCGAATGCACTCTGTTAATATATGATTCTAGTTTATCACAGTCCTCGGTGATTGACATGATTTTATTATTATAATTTAGATTTCATAATGCTTGAGATGGTGTAAGTAAATGATGGCAATACATTGTTTCATTAGGGATATTACAATAAATGTAGTTTGCGATTGAAACTTTTCTTGTTTTCAGAAACTGGCATATTAAAATAGTTGATCGTTTCTTTGGCTTCAATGAACCTCCACTTGTTGACGATTACTCAAGTGAAAAATTTATTATTATTAAAAAATGTGAAGACGTTAGCCGGTAAAAGGTAAGAATGGAACGAGGGGAAAAGAGGAGAAAAAAGAAAAAGTTGGACAAAATGCCGATAGAAGTAGAAAATTGAACGTTAGATGAAATTCGTAAAATTATCACAAATGTAATAACGATTAATCAATAAAGGAAGAAGTACAGAGGAAAAGACATAAAGAAATAAATTAGAGAAGAAATGATCAAGCTTTGAAAAGAGAAATGGTGGCGCAGTTGCAAAGTAGAATAGTTAAGGTGGAAAACTCAAATCGAGAGTTTATCACACCATTGAGCTATTTCCCTTTCGGGGTAGGCGTGACTAACTCGGTAGGGGAAAGGAGTAGTGTGCGGAAGGGATAGAGAATTTTCAGATTGATCCAGAAATCTCTTGTGATTTAAGTAAATAACGCGTTCGTTCCGCAACACTGCTCCAACCCAGGTTGCTGATCAATCTCTCTAGCAATCACCCCAGGCGAGGAACCTCACGAAGTCGTTATGTAAGGTTTCCTACTTCGACCCATAAGTGGCCAAGGTCTTTTGTTTCAGGCGTCATTCACTCTACTGACACTCTTTTTATGGTATTAACTATTTGCCGCCATACTTTCCTGTCTTGGCGTACTTCTCTAGCTTCTTTTATTTCCATGCATTTTTTCATGCAGGCTCTCGTGTTTCTATGAGTTCTTATTTCTCTTCTAACTAGGGTCTCATTCACACATTCTAACCATTCTTTCCGTGGTCTACCTCTGGGCACGCTGCCACTTACTTTACCTTGATACACTTGTTTCGTTAGTCGTTCATTTGGCATTCTCTGAACATGTCCGAACCATCTTAACCGATTTCTTTCCCATGTGTCTACTAGCGTCTCTTCTGCACCACATTCTTTTAGAATTATCGTTTACTTACTTTGTCCATCATGGTTTTCCCGCATATTATGCGCATGAATCTCATGTCAATTGCGTTAATTTTACTCTGATCTTTTTCTTGATATGTCCATGTCTCGCTATCGTATAGTACAGTCGGTACAAATATAGAATTATGTACTGCCATTTTAGGTTTATTTGATATATTTTTACTTCTGATAAGGGAACCTGCTCTACAAATAACCCCATGCTCTTCATGCTTGCATTTAGTTTATTCAACATTCTTTGTAAGTCTTCGATTGACTCTGCCATAACAACCTTATCATCTGCGAACGCTAACCCACGTACCCTTACTGTTTCGAGATCCACACCCTCTTCGTCAAAATGAGCCATTCTTAATCACTTGTCCATAAATAATATAAATAACCATGAAGAACTAACGTATCCTTGTCGATCTCCTTGAATAATATCGAAACAGTCACTCAATTTCCCATTCACGCTTACACTCGCTTTGCTACCCGTATATATTGTTTTTATAGCTTGTAGGAACCATCCATTGACTGCATACTCTTTCAGGACTTCCCAAAGTTTACTTCTATCTACCTTGTCAAAAGCTTTTTCTAGGTCAACAAATGCACAGAAAACTTTTTTTCCTACTATCAAACTTTTTTCTGTTATTTGCCTTAAGCTAAATATTTGATCCGTACATGAACTTCCCGGCATAAATTCACTTTGGACTTCCCAAATCTTTGCTTCTGTTATTTTCATTACACTACGAAAGAGTATTTTTGAATATATTTTACCCTTTCTCTTGTATATTGGTACGATGATTGCTTTTTTCCAATCGTTTGGGATGTCTCCCATCTTGAAACATAAATTTATCAATTCGCACAGTCTATGTGGTATGCACGCGCTATCGTGTTTAAGCATTTCAGCGTTAATACCGTCTACCCCGGCAGCCTTACCGTTTTTCAAGTTCTTAATTATATCTTTAACCTCAGTGACACAGACTTTTTCAATTGAGTTTTCCATCGAATCGTGATCAACATCGCAGTTTTGGTGTCCCATATCTTCATCTCCGAATTGTCTTCTAAAATAGTCTCTGAAAGCCTCTAGTATTCCGTCTGCATAATATACTATTTCCCGCCTACTATTTCTCATGTTGACAAATTCTGTACTTTTGTTTCCTTTCATTTTTTTATAAAGTAGTTTCCTGGTTTCTTCAAAGTCGTTTTGTATTTTTATCTCTTCTCCTGTTCTAATTGTATCTTTACTTTCCTTAACTAATCGTTTGAATATCCTGTTTTCGCGTCTATATCCATTACTATGTCTATTTTTTCCTCACTGCTAAGACCTGCGATGTTCAAAGCTCTCTTGTACGCTTCTCTCTTTGCTTTTTGGGCATCCTGAGTTTCATCATTCCACCACGCATCACCAAACATTCTTCCTACAACTGCCGTACCACACACTTCGATCGTACATCTAACAAGGATATCCCGTAACATCGTCCAGACGCCCTCTACATCTTTGTTTTTATACGGTCCTCCCATGTTGCCCTATCTATGCTTTCGATTATCTTATTTTGCAAATCTATTCGCACATCCGATTTCTGTAGGTTCTCAATTTTGATTGATCTCAATTTTGATTGTATCCCAGACGGCGTCTTTTACTTCTCTAGGATCACTATCAACTGGCGCGTAGCATGCTATGATAAATAGTCTCCTGATTCCTACTTTCATTCTAGCCCACAGCAGTCAGTCTGGGAGATACGAAACCATGGTCTCGGAGATGTTGCTTTGCTCTTTCATTCAAAATCAGACCTACTCTTTGTTTACTATTTGATTCACAGTCTACTCCTGACCATATTTCAAATCCGCCTTTCAACACGCCGTTTTTTATGTCATTGGTTTCTCATCCCTTTTTCTTTGTTTCATACACGCATAAAATGTCTAGTTTCCTCACGTCCATAGTTTCACGCAAATCTTTTACCTTGAGATCATTTACTCCCCTAGCATTCCAAACACCCAGTCTCCATTCGTGGTCTGAAACATGACCTTTAGATTTTCCGTGTTCATGCCTTTTATCATTGAAAGTTCCAGTCCTATCCGAGGCTATTTTGTAGTTTGTATTATTCATTGTTTAGATTATACGCCCAACTAACACCTTTATGCAATAAGTTTATTTTCTGAGTCAAAATCATGTCAAAGTTAAGTATCAAATCGTCATGTCCCACCAAAAACTTCAGTTAATAAGGGAGGGTTGGGAGAGGGGGGAGGTAGAACTGGAACCGAGAGAGTCGTCTTGGGTTTGTGTATTTGTTTTCATGCTGAGGTCACCAGCCTTCAGCAGCCTACATCTTTGAATTTACAATAAAAAGAGAGTCCCCCCCCCCCCTCCCCGGCTCAAAATCTCAACGTTATTTTTAGTTTGTAGGTTAAAATTTTTTTTTATCGTAAAAGTATAATAAATTGCTATGAATGTCGAAGCACAATTTTAAGAAAGTGCATATATACAAAATTTAAAATTTTCTATTTGGCTTTTTCCCCAACCGAGTAAATGTGACCGGCCTCTTTTATAGTTATCACGGAACTGTTACAGAAAACACAAGAGAACTTAAGGGTCGATTTACAACTACGTCATATTCGACAGTCGTTAAAATCATCTTGTTTAAAGTCCTTCGAAAACCATTGAAACTTTTTTTTAAAAATAAACTGACTAAGGGCCTCAATTTGATAAAAATATCGAAGCAGAATTAAAAAAATGTATATATACAAAATTTTAAATTTTCTATTTGGCTTTTTCCCCAACCGAGCATATGAGTTTAAAAATCTGACCGTTACGCAGGCACATTCAGATCGCGCGCCGCGCGCGCGGCTCTCAAGTTTGAGCACGCCTAGGGCGCGCGACCGTTGGTTCTTGCGCTTTGCGTTCGTTTGTACATTTATCGCGCGCTTCGCGCTCGATTATGTATTTACCTTACGCTACGTGCTCGGTCTTTATATTTTCGCATATTCTTGCGTAAACATTTTAAAATTAAGACTCAAAACATCCACCACTGTAATTTTGTGATTGTGAATTCTCTTTCGTTAAAAAAAGCTTAGCTCGAGAATTTAAGCGCACCTACGGCAAGCGACTGATGGCAATCGCACTCCGCGCCTTAGTCTTTGCATTTCTTCCGCATTCGGGAACAGGCCTTTTAAAATCAAAGGTGAGCGGAACTACAAATGTAATTTTGTGATTTTGACTCTCTTTTGTTAAAGCTCTTTTGGCTTTAACGAATACATTCTCATCACGTATCTCGTGCTTCGCACTCGATTTTGTCAAACATGTCAACTTTTCTACATTACACACAACACTTTCATATCAATTATAATACACTTTTTATGTAACTCTGCCAGGGATTACTTATTAAAAAATTGCAAAATAAAAAGCAAATTTTATTTATCATGATTATTTTTGCATTTGTTTCTTATTTTGCTTTAAATTGTATTCTGAGCTGCTCTAAAACATGTATCAATTCAATAAATGTATAGGATTATAATTCATAATATGCATAAAAATTGAATCATACTAATTCTTATTTCCTTGTTTTTATAATTTTGTGTAATTTTTAATATTGTTTTTTACGATTAAATAAAAACTACTGCGCATCTGCATAGGGTCTAATACAAGAACCTATATAGGGTCTTATATAGGAGCCTATGTCCTCTTTCGTCTTTTCCGTGCTTTGTCCCAAAGTTAATTTTTTAATTTTTAATCTTATGTTTTACGATTAAAAGAAAATCTACTCGTCCTATCGAAAAATGATTAATAACAAATTTATAGATCTTTTTTAGGAGAACAACTGTTTCCCGTTAATTTAAGTGCATACCTTGTGTCGTTTTTTCAAACAAATTTCATATTTTTATTTAGAATGTTATTTTTTATGACTAAAGCAAAAACTACTTGTCCTATCAAAAATTATAGCTCTTCTTTGGATGAACAAGTTTTTTAAAATTTTTTTCGTAGCTTATATCGAAAAGTGATTCATTATAAATTTGTAGTTCTTTCCAGGGAGCGCAATTTGAGCTTTTTCATTTTTTTCGTATCTTGCATAGTTTGACCAAAAAATGGAATTAAAAAAGTTGTTATCATAGTCCTGTAGGGCTTTCAAAAAGCAAAGTTTTTCCTCTTCTGACTTTTTTTTCATATCATGCGTTGTTTGTCCTAAAATGTTCATTTTAGTTTGTTTTTTTTGGATTTTGAAAATGCTCTAACTCTGATAATTTTCTTTTTATAGAAAAAAGTCATTAGGATAAATTGTTTGAGTTTCTGAGCACTATGAACAACTGTACATAGAATTTATAAATTTTAAAAAAATGTGGTTTCAAACATTTTTGTTACCTTCAAATTTGGAATTTTCAACATTTCGACCAAATTAAAAAAGTTGTTTTCATAATCTTGTAGGGCTTTCAAAAAGCAACATTATTCTTGTCGAGAAGTTTTTTCGTATCATGCGTTGTTTGGCTTAAATTGTTAATTTTAGTTTGTTTTTTTGGATTTTGAAAATGCTATAACTCTAGTAATTTTTGATTTTTCGAAAAAAGTCATTAAGGTAAATTGTTCAATTTTTTGAATACTATGAATAACCGTACAGAGAATTTTTGAATTTTGAAGAAAGTCGTCTAAAAAATATTCAAAATGTGCCCACTTTTTGAATTTTCATCCAAAATGGCTGGCTAACGAACTTCAGCTTTAGTTTAGGTCACTAAACAAGTGCACTAAAGGCCAATCTGATAGATTAATTTTTTTCAAAAGTTATCGTGCTCACAGACACACAGACAGACAGGCAGACATACAGCATACAGGCAGACAGACACATTCGTAAAAACCTGTTTTTCGGGTTCAGGGGGTCTCAAAACGTGGACTTCTGACAAAAACTGGGGGAGGGGTCAAATTTTATATATATATCTTATACCTTCTCTGATGAGAATGTAAAAATTTTATAATCAGTATGAATATGATGGTCAGCGAGTGCTAATTGCATGAAATATTGTAATCTTATATTTTGAATAATGTAACTCCAGAAATTATAATCGAAAAAGAGAACGCGCAAGATAATTAAAATAATTTATAAAATGAAAACAGCGATAATCCAGCGGTAGAAGACGCAAAAAGAGGAGAACAAATAAATAGAAATTACACCAAGGCCATATAGACAAAACCATAGTGCATACAGACACACAATTAGGATATCGTCTCCAAATAAATCACATACGTTATATAAATGGAAAATAGAGTATGAAAATAGTAATAATTTAAAAAATCAGGAATTAGAAAGAAAATCCGCTGTAAAAGTATTGAAACAAGCGTCCTACAAAAATGTGTGATACGAGAACAACACATAATGCAAGGCATGGTCAACCATATTTATTTAATGGTTTACTATGCATCTTCAGTCGGGAAAAGGCATTATCTTGGCCTAAAAGTCTAAATATTGTTACTGAGAATTACCATGGTGAAGTATTTGATTGAAACGGTTGCAGACGACTTTTAAAAAATGCTGATAAAATATTTGAATCTGAAATATGTAAAAATGGTGATAAACTTCGATTCATTCCAATTATTGAAACATTCAAAGTATTAAATAAAATAGTGAAATGCTGTTTTTCAACAAAAAAGATCGGTGAAAATTTACATGAGCATATGAAAATATTTAAAACAGTTCATCTGACATCCGGAATATTGGAAACATTAAAAGTTCATGTTCTAGAAATTCATTTAGAACAATGCTTAAACATATTAAATACTTCAATATGATTAGGTATTTGCTCGGAGCAGACTGGTGAGGCTATTCACCATGAGTTTTTGGAGTATTGGCAACGTTACAATGTAAGATTTCTAGATCATCCATCTTAGTCAAAACGATTGCTGAATGCTGCTGTGGAATTTTCATCTGAACACATTTAAATTGATCAAAATTTGTTATAAAAAGTAGTTATTAATTTTTTCATAGTGTTAATTGATTTTTTTTCTGTATAGGTGATAAATAATAATATTTTGAAGACATGAAAAATAATTTTCAATATATCGTATTTGTTGGTTTGAAAATTATTTTAGTGTATTGTAAATATATGGAGATATAAAGTTGTATTCAATGTTATATGCGACATATAGCGATTATAATCGAGTCGTTTAGCACCAGAAGAAACTCTTAGAAAAGACAGAGATATAATAGATAGAAAAAGAGCAGAGAAAGCCAGAGCAGACCGTAAAAAATTTGAATAATATATTCGAAACAGACAGGCCAAGTGGAATAGATAGTTGTAGAGAACTTTTCAAATAATGTCAAACTGGACCATTAAATTTAAAAATTACACAGAAAATAGTCCTAATTATTTCTTCAATAGTTTGATTAGGTTTAAAATGAAATATAAAATTAACGAGATAGATAGTTGGTACCAATTTCATCGAGATAATTGGCCAAATTTGGACCAATATATTGAAGATTTTAAAGATGCGTATTGAAATGGAAGGTACTCAGAGATTATTGAAAATAAGATAACATTTTTAAACACAAAAAAGATCAAGATATTTACGCGTTTGTGACAGAAATAAAACAATTATTCCAAAAATTAATGCCACAAACAAGCCTAGAATAGTAATTAAGAAAAACTTTTGAGAATTTAAGAGTTGGAATATAGTTTATATTTAGATAAATGCTTTTTGGGAATTTTCAGAATTAGACATTTAAGACGTGAATGGCCCACTAAATAGGAAAAATCTAAAGTTAGAGCTCAACAATTGAGCATTTCACATAAAAATGATAATAAGAATAATAAAGGTAAATAAGTTTAAGAAAATCATGAAAGCTAAAATAATATTATAAACGAAAATCAGAATAGAAAAGAAAAAGAAAATTCTGATAAAAATCAACAAAGACAGTTTAGGCCGAGATAACAAATGCAACAAAATAGACAACACTTCAAAACAAGATTTTCAGATGTAAATAAAAAAATTTTCAAGTCAAGATTTCAAATCAAGAATAATTCATGTTTTAGAAATAATCAAAGGTATCAGGGAAATCCAAAATGCACAAACAATAACATTTTCTGAATTCAGAACTCAGCTGGTCCATTATTTTATACAATTTGTCAGCTTTTGAGAAACACACGGACACATCAAAATAAAAACATTTCGTTTAATATTATTTAATATCAAATATATTTGATATTAAATATGCGATAGAAGTGAATAAAATTAAAATGCTGGAAGTAGTAACGAAATAAATCGAGAAAAATTAGAATAAGAAGAGCGAGGAAAGTAAATTAAAATTCCGATCGAAAATTAGATTGCGAAACTACATTCCAGAGAAAGAGACAGATTCCTGTGTTGCCATACACCGCACTTTAAGCACTCCCTGCAGGGTAATGCACTAGACTTGATCCTTCCACCACTCCAGCCGACACAGAGTGTACAGGGGCATTTTCCCCACATCCTAAACCCTGCAATGTGAGCGATGGAGCACTGGCACGAGCCAGCGTGGTCGTCGAGAGATTAGATAAGCAGGATTTTAAATATTTAGAAATCGTGCTAAATAAAATTAAACATGTAGGTCTAATAATAGGTGTGGACAAATGTGAATTTGCTTGTTCCGAAATAAAATATTTAGAATTTGAAGTGAATGAAGAAAGTTTAAAAGTAGATGAAGACAAAATCAGAACTGTTTTCTATTTTCTAAGATCAAAAACGGTTAAGAAAATGCAAATATTGATAGGAGTAGGTGTTTTACAGCATGTATTTTTTACATGTATAATGGCTTAAAATTATATTAGAGTTTTTCTAAGTTTTTCTAAGGTTGTTGGTAATCTCTTCGCAGTATTGAACTCTTTTTTTAACGGAATTTTTCTTTTGAACGGAAGAAAAGAAAGGAAAAATATGGCCAAGGGTGTGAAGCGCTTTCAAAAACTCAAAGAGAAAGACGACGATGGCCCTCTGGCTGTCCATGGTCACCTTAAAGTCTCGAAGTTCACTTTTGACTCTCAATTTGAGAAAGGTCGCGAAAGTTTAGAGCATCCGGCGCTCTGTATTAACTTTCTATTCATGTTTAATCATCATACAAAAATGCCAAGTATTTTTTATTTTTTGAGTTTACTATAAAATGATTATTCCGTACCGCTGACTTTCAACTAATTTGATTTTTAATAAAGCGAATCGAATGGCCCTTCGACTAGTATACACATTTACTTGAATTACATAATATCATTCTTTTAGGCTGCAAGCTTTTACTGCACGAAGTTGGGTTTCCAACCCTTGTGCTATCGCGGTTTAGAGACAGGATCAAGGCATACAGCAGCACATGTCGTCAAGCAAAATGAGGTGAGTCTTGCATATAAAATACCTAAACGCAGATTATTGTAATTGTATATGCCCTTGGTATTTGTTCTTGATAACCGTTCTGCAAAAATTTATTTAAATCTAACTTACTTGAATCTTATAATTATTTAGTTCTACTTTCGTGCTAGAAGTGTTTTCAAACGTCGTTAAAAAATATTTTTTTCTATATATCATTTAAATCATATTCCCTTCTATGATATTTTCTATGTCATTTTACACAAAGAGGCGTATCACCAAAAATGAATCAGCCCTAAGTCTTGACTTTTTTTAAACAGACTCTGCTGTTACGTAACAATAACTAATAAATAATATTAAGAAAACTTAATTGTACTTCACAGAATTTTAAAATAAGTAAAAAAGTCGATAGTTTGATCCATGTTTTGGGGAGAAAGTGTGACCCAGAGAAGATATAATTAACGCTTCCCTCATTTCCATATGTAGAACCGCCAGTGGCGCCAATCCTATTTGAAACAGATCGGGCGGATCTATTTCAGGCAGCCCCCCTCTCTGCTTGAGAAAAAAAGAAAGTGATGAGCAAAAAAAACTAATACAATTAGGAATCAGCAATTTGAATAGCAAAAAGTATGAGAGGTCAAATTACATTGCAAATAATTAAAAATAAAAACTCTAATATACTATTTCGCATAAATATTAAACATTCAAATTGTCAGGACTTTAATGATTTATTTTTATTAGTTATTCAAAAATTACTTAAGGTTCTACTCAGCGGCACTAACCCCGAGGAGTATAAACTTCTACTAAGGGGTAAATATTTCGTACAGCAATGGGAGGATAGATCGAGAATAGCTTAAATAATACTCAATTGAATAATTGTATTTTTACACAATTTTGAAAAAAATGCAATGTTTTTAAAACATTAGGAAACAGCGTTCATTTATTATTTAGTTTTTATTATCATAATATTGTAAAATATGGAGATCCAGATAAGAAAATTTTTTTAATGACTCGAAAGTGATCTGAAAATCTAGAGATAATTTAAATTAATATTATAGGTTGAAAAATGATGTATGGATTCGAGCACATGGCTGGCCTCATGCTAAGTTAGACAAATTTGTATTGGATTTATAAAAAACTGTTTAGACCAAATTTATTAATCAATCTTTTGCCATGATATATTTGTTGTAAGCGACCAAACTAATCAGGATGTGTTCTTGCATCACTTATAATTGCCAATTAAAAAAAAAAGATTAGTTATTTAACTCTGATCTACTGTTTCTCCAAATGCAATTTTTTGTGTCCGTTTTATTTATGCTGTCATAATGCAAAGGGATATATTCGAAGCATTCTTTTTTATACTTTTAAAAATTCTCAGATACGTACAAAATGGTGCTCTCATATGTAATATTCGCGAACCTGATGATAAATATAAATTTAATCGTGCGAAGTATGGATTTGTGTCCGTTTTGTTTGATTAAACTTTCTTTACTTCATTATCTTCCTTTATTTTTCGTTCATTTTTAGTTAATTTGTTTACACAATAAATTTCCCAATCATTGGGACCCCCCCTCAAAACAGATCCCCCCCACCGAGCAGGCGCCCCTGAGGACCACAGTTCTGAAGTACGGAAGCCGAGCTTCTCTGATAAAGTAATTGAGGTTTAAGAATAAAAAAGAGTACAGGACAGATACCCCCAGAAGCCGTATCGTACCAATCTTCTACTTTGCCGGTCTTCTACCAAAAACATGCTGATTCTCGTCAACTGAAACAATTTGCAATAATGGTGTTCGCGTGTCTCTAGTAATGTGTGGTTTACAAATATCCGAGTAAACATACAGCGCGTTAGGAAGCCCGTGCTGGAGAGTTGCTGCATAATCAGATTTTAAATCAGTATTTTGATTTAAAAGGTTGGGAAGTTTGTTGCTTTTAAATCCAAGTATGTGGCAAAGATGGCGTGAGATATCTAGTGTATGGTTTATATTTGTACAGTCTTCGCATACGCGTTTCACTGACACATGCCCGTCGGGTTCAAGGAACAGTCTTAGATGATCTGCCAATTTGCGCAACATATTTATAACATCTAAGAATAGCTCTATATTCTTGTAAATACCATGTTGTATTTGACATATACAGTAATAATATTCTGTTCCTTCTCGTGCAATATCATTTGCTTTCAGAGAAGGTCGACGAAAAGTGAGCGTAATTTCAGATTTCACTCCTGTTCGAGGCAAATGCATAAACGTTTGTGGACATTGAATTTCGAAGAGAGTAACAGCCCACTCTCCCGCTAAGCAAATTGGTTGCGGAAAATGGGTTGTAAAATAAATTGTCCTATTTGATAGACAATAATTTTTACTGCTATTACTGTGTAGAACAACGTAAATTTGATTTCTCATTGTAAATTCTGTAAGCCAGATGCTGTAATCCACGAGTTGAATTTCTCAGGATATCTTTTCCAGCTAACAAAGGGTTTCTTTAATCGCTCTGTACCAGATGTCTTAAGTACGCGATCAATATAAAAAGTTTCGGCACTGATATTTTTCCGAACTCTAGTTTACGCACTGCACTAATTCGTACGAGATAACTAACCTTGCATTTCGGCACTACAGGCTCATTTTTCTAATGCTTTCTAAGATTTTCACGAGCTGTTAGATAATTATTAAATGTAACTTTTGCCGGCACCATCCTAATCATACTATGTTGTGCATTATTATAAGAGTCTACTAGCTGCTGCAAAATATCGATATAACGATATTTTTGTTTGTATGTAAAGTAATACCACATGCGTTCTTTTAGTGTCCGATTTACTCGTAAAACCACAGCTGCTTGTATACGTATACGTATACGTATCCTACCTTTCAACCCAGCGAATTACTTTTCCTTTGGAAAATCGTCACTTCACAGCTTTTGTTATTCTACGTGCACCAGAAAAAGCGGCTGTGTGGCGTGGGTCATAATACATTCGATGCAACACAATCATTATTATTATTTGGGAAACTTGTGTCAACGCTTGGACTTGGGCAGACTAAAGCTACGACGTTGATTTTGTCGAGACTTTGAACCTCTTCTTCTCTTTTTAACTGTTGATTCCTTTTTGTCCTCGTCGTCGTCGTTGTCTGACAGAAATATAGAACTGCCTTCTGATCCACTTGAAGTAGAGGTGATACTTAGTGCACGAAAATGGTGACGTTGTTTTTGCTGCATGTATCCTGTTGATAATGATGATGATGGCGTACCGGCTATCCACAAATTTTCATTGCAAATGAATTCATATGGCATGTTAACACTTTGAATGAGGCGTGCAAACTGTTTACGTCCAGTTACAATCCCCCTTGTTGCTCGCATTGAATCATTCATAAGATCGTATATATTTGCATGAGACAAACGTTCTCCATTTATCATTAATTTTCCTCGCTCATTCCAAGTGAGACGACTTTCCAGAATGCACTGAAAAAAATTTAATAAAATTTCAGCTTTGCGACGGTAACGCAAAGGCACAGTTTCTGTAATACGCTCAATAGGAACGGAACATCTGCGTGAAGGCTGCTTCGTCTTTGTTGGTGAACTAAGATCAATTAATTCATCCCTAAACATTTTGACATCTGGTGTCTTGTCAGTCTTGGAAAAGTAAAGGTATCGTTGCAAAACTTGCTGTTAGCATTGCCTTTTTTCTCGATCATCTTCAATCGCCGGCGACTGCAGAATACAAGTAAAGCAAAAAACTTTTCACAAAAACTGTTTGACCACAACCTGTTGGACCACATATCATTGATGTCCAAAGATGCTTCCACCGTGTGTGCATGATTAAGGCTGACTTGTATTTAATGTAACAAATCATCATATGGATTGGAATAAGCTTCTCTGTGGGGCCTCACCCGCCTTGGGCGCGAAAGCGCACAACGAAATAAGCTTATACGTTGTGTGCGCGAAGGTAATATGCGATTGGGATAAGCATATACAACCGCATATGACGCGGTTTGATTAGCTTGTACAAGCGCTTACGACGCGACTGGATAAGCCTATGCAGTCGCGTATAGAAATGTGCCGCGTATCTAATTCGTGGCCATTCTATATATATTTTTTTATATAGCAAAGAGCTTGTTCTTCTAACTGTCCTCCATTTGAAATTAACAAAACTTCTGTTTGCAATGACTTTCGTAAATCCTTACTGTTAGTAGTAGAATAAACCTGTATACGTCTCATGATTTAGCAATAACTATGCATGTTAAATTTACTGACATATAAACACACACGCAAATGTAACTTTTATTAGTTCACAACTAATTATAAAATCAGATATAATATTTAAGGTTTGCTAAATTTATGCCACCTACATTACATAATAATTTTCATCTCTTTGCCATTTTTTTGTCTGTTACCAGAGTGTGCAGGCGTTGGCATCCACTGTGCATCTTCTTGTGAATGTTTACAAGTTATGCCACTTAGGACATAACGTATTCCCCAAGTACAGGCTTCGCGAAATCATTCCATTTTACGAGACCAATCAGCGTACTTGTCTTATAGTACCCACAAGCAATTAAACATATCTTCTTCTGAGGATATTACAAGATAACTAGTTATCCCTATTTTAAGATTTCGTAGTCCACTTAGAAGGGATCTTATGTCTGCTTTTCTTACAAACTGTTTGTCATTACTGTAAATATAGAAGCAAATGCTTTCCATTTATATTTTCGCTTGCTATAACTAAATAAATACAGACAGTGTTCATATACATACAAGAAAACATTTGAAATGATGTAATATGTAAAAGACCCCCCTCCACTAAAGGTATCTGGCGAACCGAGTTCTATACCGTTAACCGTCGTTTTTCACATTCTCAAGGTGTTCGCACAAGAAAATACATGTACAGTATGCTGGAAACAGCTCACGCACGAGCCAGCCATGTACGCACACAGAGTACCAACCAATCATGTGCGATCTGTCGCGCTTCTGCGGTGCGGGCTGGCTACGTACCGTTCACATATGGGACCGCCACTCGAGACGCAAAAGTTTTCGACGTTGCGAATTTGTTTCGAGTGCTAGACCGATAGGTGAACGGTATGTAGTCAGCTCCCACGTGATTGGTTGGAGGTTTGTGTGTGTGCATGGACAGAACGTGCGTGAGCCGTTTCCAGCATACTGCACACGTATTTTCTTGTGCAAACACCTTCAGTGACGCAACCGAATCGTACAATCTGTACTTTTTCCACACGCTGCCTTTTTCCATAAACAATCCGGACGGTTTTAGTTGTTTTTTAATGATAAGCGATGTAAAGCTGTGCGGCGAATGGCGTTAAAGATAACAGTTTGATATAGCCCGTTCTATTTTCATAATTGGAATTTATAATAAAGCTACGGTCGTACATTCATATTGATACGCTCCTGACTCAAAAGTGAACAGGTAGGCAGAGCTAAGGGATGATTTACGAAATCATTCGTTTATACGATTGATTGCACGCGCCATCTGATAATAAGTGGGGATAGCGTGGGACCAATGCACTTTATAAATTGACTGTAATATCGGTAACAGGTCTCTTTAATTACCAGGACTTCTTATTCGAGGGTCTTCAAGGAGGGAATGTCTCCTGGTTCATTCATCCACCTGTCATTAAAGAAATGTTTGCATTTTAGTATAGGAATTTTAAATAAATGAAAAAATAGTGTGCGCAACATTTATTGTAACGACTTTACACTTTATCTTACGATAAAGAAATCTCGTCGTGCATGGTTGCGGTAGCTATTGAAATTTGCATGGGCTTTTTACTTTAAATTTTTGTAAAAATGAAGCTAAAAAAGAATTCGAAACGACATTGTAATTTATGGTACGATAGAGACTTCATTATGCGAAGCAAGTTTTGGTTTCTTTTTGTTTAATATTAGAGGAGAATCCTATTTGCTTATTTTTAATACTTGTGGAATTACCTAAAAATATACTGAATTTATTGCTAAAAAACGCAATCATCTCTCCCTCGGTTGAATCCACAATCCATGATTTTTGTTGTTTTTTATAATGATTTAAAATTCCAGTAATAAATTTTATTGTAAAAATAAGTTTAACTTATTTTCTTGTTGTAAAAATAATGTTAAAGTTTAGTTGCATAATGTTTAGGGCTAGTTATAACGTCCTATCAGTATTGGAGCCAATTTATATTGTTGGTTTCAATTTACTGGAAAGGATAAAGTAAACGCAAGTCAATTGCAGTAATAAAATGAAGAATATAAATAAACACAAAGTCAATCCCCGGTTAGAGAAGAGTTATAATGTTACAAGTTAATGTATCATCATTTTTGCCTAGTGCAAGCTGACGAATAGAGTCAAAGTTAACTGTGGTTAAAGCGGAATGATTTGAAGAAACCCCCTTCATTTTAAACACTTCAGCTTCCCTACCGTTTGGCTTTTTTACTTTATACGAATAAAATTTTAGCCCACCAGACACAAAAGCACTAATACAACTCCCTTTGTCATAGCATGCGAACTCATCACTCATGTCACCTAGGAAGTTTCCCAATGGGAGTTCGTATTCTCTGATTTCTCTTGTAGAAACATAAATTTCAGTATCTGTATCATAATACAGAGCAAACCTACCTAGTGGTGCAGTTTGAGTCGGGCTTGAGTGGTAGTATATGCAGCTATGGCGACTTTCAAGATTCGAAAAGTTTGAACCGCTGTGCTCTTATGCTAGCATGCTACATAAAAAATAGAATTATTTACTGATATTACTTTACCAAGCACTAGGAGATGTTTTTGAGTCAAAACCACATGATACTGAGGAAGATTTTCTCGCTGATCAAACTTTCTGTAAAATGAATTTAAACATAGTTTGACAACTGATCTTAACCCCTGGCTCAAACATATTTTTCAAGGATCCAGCGCCATGCCTTCTTTTCCCTTAAACTCTGCTAGGTAGCGAGCTTTAGAAGTTTCATCAATCCGCCAAACAGGCTAGTCACTTAATTCCTGTTTTATTTTCAAATACATATTGATGTGTGGTGCAAAGAACCCCCCTGTTTGAGTTTGAGAATCGTATTGGGTTAGTTCATACTGCCAAACATCAAATACAGTTAGTACTCTATACCCCGACTTTTTGGCAGCCTTTAGTTTATCGATAACCCAGGTTCCCTCAAACGAACGTTCTTGGGTATCCTCAGGAATATAACTGCTCTGCTGTCTTTTCTCGCAGCATTACCGACACTGGGAAAATAATAGACGGTTCTGCATGCAATACAAATTGAGCAAGGTCTGTATTTGTAGACTCTGTTAATACTTGACATTCATTACCAACGCATACTTTTGGACGGCCAATGGGAAACTTACTATAGTTTGATATCAATGGATATAAGAAGATGATGTCGGAAAAACGCCCTATTTTTTTGCCAGACATTTAATAGTATGTCACAGTGATCTCGACCAGCATGACATATGCTGTGCCCAAGTTGATATTCTTTCCAAATCATGTACTGGATAGCCTTAGCTGATTTTCGGTCACCCATTCGATAACCATTTATAGCTAGAATTGCGATAGTATTAGAATATAAGTAATTTATTCGAATTTTTTTAGCATGATGCTATGGTTGTCGCTTCTGTAAATGGGTAAAAATTTCCATTTACCAAAAGTTAATTTTTCAAATTTGTGATCACTGTGTGCCAATGTATACTGTTCGATGAAAAACAGGCATTGCTAAATCTGCCAGTTGATTCACATGATCGTCACGGAATATGTACTTCGCACTTTGAACACAGTTTCAAAATGTCTGGCTCATCCTGACACTGAATACATAATTGTTGAGCCACACATAAGTTCGGAACATTAATTTTCGTTTTAGAATCACCAGGTGCTGTCGTGTTTTGCTGTGTTTCGAAATCATAAAAGATAAAAACAACGTGACTTTTGCCTTCATTGTTTGGTTTATTATTTCTAAGTGGCGTCATAAAAAGTAATTATTAATAGGCAGTATAGTTGCACAAACATTACAATACGAATATCTACATTGATTTTAACTATTAGTAATGATTTTAAAACATTGTTTGCATAATTTTATTCGGAAGCAAGTACTTTTTTTACCTCGAAAAGAACCAGCTTTGCAGTGATTTTCTAGGCACAAGGGCCTGTTATAACTTCTTTTACATGCTAAACTGAAGATCCTGCTACCGACTGCACTACGCAAATTTAATATTGCTTATTAGTGTTTTTTTTGCTCATAATACAATATATTTACCTAAATTTAATTGAAAAATCTCTATACTGTGCATAGTACTATCATATAATGAATCTACTCCTTGGCCGAATGTGGAAAAATAAAAAACTATTATCGTAACCCCTTCATGGGCTAAATGAATTTGAAATTTATTAATTTCTGGTATTTATTATTTTTGGTAATTTCAGCTATTTTCCGTTACTTGCACACTATTATTTTTGACTAAATTTTGTGCCATTCCACGCGTCAAAATTCGATACAAATTTCGCACCTTATTCCAGTGATCGTGTAATGTACCGAACCTCCCCCCCTCCCCATGTGCATGTGCAAATTACAGCAACTATTGCACATGGTAAGCACAAGTTATCGATATTTTTAATAATCAGAATTAAACTGTGTCCTTAAACTTGAAAATGTGGCATATACATTTCGTCCTTGAAATAATCTTAAGACGATTTCCAGGCAGAAGAACTTGGATTGTTTTTGCTCTTTCTGCTGCTGCTTCCTCGTCTTCATTTTCCTCATTTCGCTCTTTACTTCTTTCTTGTCCAATCTGTATTATAGGTAATGCGTATACGTTACTCGGACATTCTCCTGAAAATTTAAAAATACATTAAAATGAGACTAACTATGCTTAGTTTGGTATGACTTTTTTTCTATAATTTACTCTTAATTTAAAAACATCAACAGTAGAATTATTGCGCTATACATTAATTTAGTAAAACTTCAAAATCAAAATGTTTTTTCATGTTAATTTGGTGAACATTAATAATAGAAAGACCAGAAACAGAATGATGTCGTATGTATTTAGGGGTTTTACTCTTTTTTCTGGTACCTTCATGTTGTTCTTATCTCTCTTTCTCGCACATCTATTTGAGAAAATACCATCAATGTGTCTGAGTCCAAGCTCTCATCTTCATCTCTGATTTTGTATCTCATTTTCATCTGTATCATCTTCTATTTTTTCTTCTTGCCCATGGGTTTGTATATTTTTGTAAGATTCCTTGCTGGTGCCTCCTCCTGCAATTGAAAAAAAATCAAAAGTAGAAGGATGGCGCTATACATTAATTTAGGGAAACTTCAAGATCAAGATGTTTTTTTATGTTAATTTACTGAACATTAATAAGAAAAGAAAAAAACAGAATAATTTCATATGTGTTTAGAGGATTCTACTCTTTTTTTTCTTACCTGCATCTTCTCTCTCTCTCCCTTTCTCGGGCATCTATTTATAAATAAACTATCAACGTGCCTGACTTCACGCTCTTATCATCTTTTTGATGTTGTTTCTTATTTTCTTCCGTGTCGACTTCTATTTCTTCTTCTTGTCTGTGGGTTTGTATATTTCCCATATTTTAGTTTTAAAAAGTAAAATAGAACATCCCAACGCTTCGGAAATTCACCATTTCCATCATCAGGGGAGAACCAATCAAATAGGTATAGTCTAGGATAGTCAATAGAGTATGTAAAAAAGTTATAATAGTATAATAATCTTAGTAACTAAAAAAAGAAGTACATACAGCTTAGTTTCGTAAAGACATCATTTTTTGGATTCAGTTAAAAATAGTTGTGATTTAGTAAACTATTGTTAAAATTTGAACGCGGACAGGAAATTTCCTAATTAAAATTAATCTTCTGTAAAGATAAAATATTAGAATTGTTAATTATTATTAAAAAAAGAAATTTTTAGTATAGTTAGGTTAGATTAATAAGCATTTTATTCACTATATTTAGAATTCCTGAGTGATTGTTTTGTAGTAACAAAGAATAAAACGAAATGATTGGAAAGTTCGTTTATTAAAATTCTGTCTTTCTGACGCTTCAGCTACCACTACGTGCCTTTTTCAAAGAATGTAAGTAGATCATATATAAATAATGATCTTTTCTTATATATAATTACACACAAATTGATTTTTTTTTTGTTAAAGAAATAAAAATTACCTGTACTTTTTATCTTGTAAAATACCACGAATATTAATTTTGGAGTCAAACATCTGTCAATGGTTTATGTCAATTTTAAAAAAATAATAATAACGTGAGACACCAAATTAAATAAAAATGTAACGAAAAACATATAATAGAAATGCCTCATAAAAATTTTAGAGGCTTTTTTTAATACAAAACCACATCTTATTTGACGGAAATCCTTACGATGTTTTTGGACAACGACGAACATATAGCTTAGTAGACAAGACACATACAATAAGGTGGTAAATTCATGAATACAGAATAAAGGCGACATTTTAAAGGTACAGCGACTGACAAAAGCGCGCGGTAACGTAACTTTTTAATCCGATTTTTGGAACGTATCCTTAGTTTCACTTTTATTTCTTAGTTTCATTGTACGTTGTCTCAAGGTTTGATAACATTTCATCAGAGCTAGCATTAGACTTATCGAACAAAAACTATTACAAAATAAAAATTCAAAAAAATAACAAAAAATGAATTTTTAGTCGCTACTAGAACTGTTTTCAATAACATGGTTTTCTCCGTTAATGGGAAATATTATAAACTATTAAATAGTTGTCCTATGGGTTCATCATTGTCTTCTATAGTTTTAAATGTGGTTTTAGAAGATGTTGAATCAAGTGCTTTTTAAAAAAATTGAATTTTAAATCTATTTTATGCAAAAGGTATGTGGATGTTGTTTCAGCTATTGTTCCTACTGAAGGAATGGTTGATTTGATAAATACTTTCAATAGTATTATCCACTTCCTTTGATAAACAATATTATGCGAGAGCGAATTAATGAAATCTTCAATGCTTCCAGTAAGAAAAATAGCTGGGTTGACACGTACAAAAATCGGATGTAAAATTTCCGTTACCGTATATTCAAGGATTCTCTGAAAGGTTACGAAAATCGTTAAAAAAATTCAACATAAATGTTTTTTCAGTATTTAAAACTATCTTAAAAATGTGTACTTAATCCAAAAGATAACGGTAGTAACGAAAATTTGTCTGGAATTGTATATCTCAATAAATGTAATTGTGGAGAAAAAGTTGATATTGATGAAACAGATAGAAGATTAAAAACTAAAGTTTCGGAATATAAAAGAAATTGTAGAGTTGGAAATTTTAATACAGATCTTTCACAACATTGTTGGAACTTAAACCTTTATTTTTATTTCTATTTTAACAATATTCAAATTCTTTCTAGGGAAAAAAATAAATATAAAAGACGCGTAATAGAATCCATTTTTAATGAACAAATATCATAATATCTTGATTTAATTACAGGCAGAAATCATGAATGTCAACAAAATATATCAAAATATTATAAAATAAACAAAACCAAGTTAAAATTCCAGTTACTTTGGCGCGCTTTCCTCATTCGTGGTTCCTTTAAAAATACGCCTTTATTCTGTATTCATGAATTTACCACTTTAATTTATGTCTCTTGTCTACTAATCTATATGTTCGTTGTTGCCCAAAAACATCGTACGGATTTCCGTCAATTAAGATGGAGTTTTTTTATTAAAAAAAGCCTCTACAATTTTTATGAGGCTTTTCCATTATAAGTTTTTCATTACATTTTAATTTAATTTGATATTGTTATGTAAATGATCATGAAGACGTTGTCTAAAACTAGATAATCGCATAAATAAAATTACTGATTTAGACTACCTTAATGAATCATACAATTCTATCCTTGAATTCTTTCACTAAAAAAAATATATATTTTTAATCTTTCATTTTGTTCTTTCACAATACTATTAACAATAATATCCAAAAATCTTTAAATTAAAATTTGGTAATTCATAAATAGAATTTATCTTTCTAGTTCCTACATTCTTAATACTTTCATCCCTCTATTTATTAAAAAAAAAAAAATAATTTGCGCCGTTTTCTTCCGTTTTATGGCATAATGGGTTAGTTTCCTTATTCACAGTCACTTTTGGAGTTATCCTTATGGCAGAAGGATACTTTTCCATCCTGCACTCATAAAAAATATTAACCTTGCTATAAATTAATTTTTGTATTAATTATTAAAAATTTTACTATTTTAACTTTACAGAAGATTAATTTTTATTAGGAAATTTCCTGTTCGCATCCACATTTTAACAATAATTTATTAAATCACGGCTATTTTTTACTGAATCCAAAAAATGTATGTCTTTACGAAACTAATCTGCATGTACTTTTTATTTTTTAGTTACTAAGATTATTATGCTATTATAACTTTTTTACACATTCTATTCACTACTGTAGACTATGTCTATTTTATCAGTTCTCCCCTGATGATGGAAATGGTAAATTTCCGAAACGTTGGGATGTTCTCCTTTACTTTTTGAAAGTAAAATAAAAACTTGTCCCATAGCGTTGTTGACATGTAAATTGTTCTGTTTGATCTTCCTACAATGGTTTCTCGGACGTTAAAGGTTTACTTATATTATTTGCACATCAACTATAAGTGTGCCTCAACATGCCTTTTTGAACCAAATGAGACATAAATATAACTCCAACATCTTCTACTACATCAAGAACTGCATCATCATCAACCAAGATATCAGAGACATAGAAGCTAGAAAGGATTTCCTTATTAATTTTCGTAAATATGATATTCTTCCTGATAATCTTATTAAATCAACTAAAAATATTTGTAATTTGTCTTTTCATCGTTATTCTATTAAACAAAAAGTTCAGTTTAGTATGCTAAAATTACAACGTCAAATCAGAAGAATGGAAAATCTCTGATATTCACAATCATTTAAACTTTTTAAAGAAACATGTCAATAGAATTAAAAACTATCTTCCCTCTTCTTTACATAACGATGACTACCATAACATTACCTAACCTGATCTTTGATTCAGATAGAATCATTTCAAAAAATATTGCTGAAACTAAGACATTTGTCAAAGGAAATCAAGACATGTTTATAACACCTGCGGATAAAGGTAATGTTACTGTCATTCTTAATAAACAAGATTATCATAATAAAATGGTACTAATGTTAAATGATAAATCAAATTATGAAAGAATTTAAGATAACCCCTTCAAAACCATGCAAAGAAAAACCTTTAATAAAATAAACAAATGGAGACTAAAAGGTTTTTTAGGATCTAACATAAACAGACAAGATCTCATTACAGAAAATATGAATTTGGTGAGAATTTATGGTCTATCTAAAATCCATAAAAATGACTTTCCTTTAAGAGCTGTTGTTATTTCCGTTAATTGGCCTACTTATTCTATGGCTAAAATATTTAATAACATATTGAACACTGCTCTTCCTAAACCTAAATCTTTGATAAAAAATGCCATAGAATTAAAACAAAAACTTGAAAAAAGCACTATTCCTTCAGACCACATTATAAGGTCTCTTGACGTAACTTTCCTTTTCACTAATGTTTCCGTAGAATTGATTCTGAATATTATAAAAAAGGATGGTCTCACATTTAAAAAATTACTGCACTACCTATAGACGAATCTAAAGAAGGAATTACATTTTTAATGCATAAGACCTATTTTCAATTCAACAAAACTTTTTACAGCCAAACCTTGGAACTCCTATTGGTTCTCCGATTACTAATAACTTAGTTGATTCAGCTATGTAATTTTCTAGCAAAAAATTTCATAATGGTAATTTAAATACACTTAAACATTTTCTACTTTTAAATAATTATCCACAAAATATTACGGCCGCACGAATTAATAATAGATTAAAAGATCCTAAATGCCTTTCCATCCTGCACTCAGAAAAAATATTAACATTTATTTTTAACTCTTAAACTAAATTTACTTCTTTTTCAACCAGTCTTAGTTACATTTTTACAATAATGAATAATGTTACTTCAAAATAATCACTCAGGAATTCTAAATGTCGTGAATAAAGATGCTTATTAATCTAACCTAACCATACTAAAAATTTCTTTTCTTTTTAACAAGAATTAAAAATTTTAATATTTTAACTTTACAGAAGATTAATTTTAATTTGGTAATTTCCTGTTCGCATCAAAATTTTAAAAATAATTGAATAAATCACAACTATTTTTGACTAACTCCAAAAAAATGATGTTCACACCACATTATGATGTATCTTGACGCAACTTGTAATTCGCGATTATGATGTCTCTTGACGCAACTTGTATTTAACGATAGGCGATAGAAAAACCTAAATCGCAAAAATGCCTTACAATACGCTAGCTCAGTCCTTAACAGACGAGGAGGTTGTTGAAATGAAATTTGGCAAGATAGTTACAATAAAATAAGAGTATAATGACAAAAAAAGATAATAACAGATGTCTAATAACATATTTACATAATAACGAGGAAATACATAAGAGAAACAAGGTCGAATATGTACGAGGAGACTCACTTACGAAAAGCGGCGGAAAAGCTAGAGAGACTAGTGCGCGAAACTTAGAATACAAGTCTCTGTGGTCAAGAGAGAGGCCGATAATGCCACACGCCGCTGGTATTCCTCGCTGTTGTCGCTTCTCCTCACTTCCCTCCTTCCTTCTAGCCAGTAGACCGTTTTCGTTAGGCGCGAGATCTGCCACGTGTTGGATCCGAATTACAGGACTTGAGGCCGATATGGGAGGACTGATTCTTGGCCGATGATTAGCGGATGAGAACGTACTGCTTCTGCAGGGGGGAGGGGGGTCTTTTACCAACCCTCGCACGATATCGAAAAATATATAGGCATCAATAATTGTATATTTTCTCATATTAGATGAATTTGGCGGAAATGCCTGTCCACTGACGGACTTTGTGGTTATTTTGCCCTGAGTTTATTCTTAGGTTTTATATAAAGAATAACTCAATTCGCCCTTGAAATTAGGACTATAAATACTTCAACTGTATAAGCCTCGCTAAAATCAGGTGGCGGCGAATCCTATTCGACGACGCCACGGGATGTAGAAATTCCGTAGCCTTCCCGCTCAAGAACGCAAAGTCCTGACGATAGTTTTATACATATGCACATATATAAAGGTGGTATTAAATTATCTTAAATTAAAAATTTTTAAAACGCAGTCACGGAGTGCCGAATTTTACTTGAGATGTCTAATTTAAGTATAATTCTTGAAAATTTTAAACTACTACTGGATCATTGTGATGGTGCCAAATTGCAAAATCACAACTCCCCTCCCTGGGCGTGGAGGGGGGGGGGGCTGAACAGGTCTCAAACTAGTTGGGAGACGATAAAATAAATTCAAAGCCAAATTAAACCGAATACTAGAATTCAACGCAGAACCAAAATCCCCGTGATCAACCAGAATTGAAGAGAACGTAACAACAACATTAACAACAACAAATTTTAATTCCGAACTCCTTGACTGGATAGACAAAAATAAAATTAAAAATTGAAAAATCAATGCGGCTATAAGTAGGTACCAAAAAAATTAAGGAGACAAATTAAAAAAAATTAAAACTAAACTAAGTTTGGAGAGGGACTTCCGTTTCCGACATGAAAGTGCAAAGTAGCGGGAATTGCTTATGCTGAGTTTTTCTGATATTGTGGTGAAATTTGAGGTGAGTGGATTGTGAAAGTCTGTAGAAGGGTGTGGATGTGAGTAAGTAATTGAGGGATGGTGAAATTGAAAAGTGGAGGTAGATATTTTGGAGGATTGAGACAGATTTGTGTGCAAGTTAAAGTTAGGTTGTTTGGAGATTTGTGACAGGGCGAGAGGACTGTGTTGATCGGGTTGGTAGTAGCAGGGTTGGGTAGCGAAAAAGAAAGGCGAGACAGGAACCAGACCTCGACGGTAAATAGAGGCAGGGAAACATAGAAGGTGGGAGAGTTTGAATTTGATTCATTGCTAGCGGAGCGAGTATATCCGTAGAAGAAACAGATTTAGAGCAGGAAGTGTTCAGTACACCGAAAAATAGATCAAGTAAAGAAAGGAAACGGGGAAGTATAAGAAAACTATAGAAAAGGAGAGATTAAGAGCAAAAAGTGCAGGTTTAATTGAGGCTTTTATGAAAAGGAAGATAGGGGAGAGGGAAAGCAGTGAAGAGAAGGAATATATCGATGCGAGCGTAAAATATCAAAAAATATTTAGATCGCAGCCGGAATATCCGAGTTTGCTAGGGAAGAGTGATGATAGTAAGGGGGCTGACGGAAGCGGAGATGAAAGTGAAGTTCCGATGAAAGAGGAAAGACTAAAGGAAATTCGCAAAGTGATGATAGAGGTAATGGGGATTTATGAAAAAAGCAGGAGAAAAAGAAAGAAGAATTAAAGAAGGAAATTAGGCGGGAAATGGCTGAAGTTAAGAACGAAATAAAAAAATGGAAAGAAATCAGATAAAAGTTAGAAAAGAAGATGCAGTCATTGGCACAAAAACTAGAGAATCAGGAAGAGGATCATAATAAAGAGGTAGAGGAGATGCAAGATAGGATAAAGAAACTTGAAAGCTGGAACCGGGATTGGGGTGGGGGCGAGAGTGAGATTAAGGAGATGGAAAGGCTGAGAAAAATATAATAAAGAGTAGAAAGGAAAGAGAGGGAAGAAAGAAAATTAAACATAGGGATAAAGGGTATAAGATTAGAGGGGAAGGAGCTAACGGAAGGGGTGGACGAAGTAATAAACAGAATTGATGCTAAGGTGGAGATAGAGGAAATGTGAAATGGAGGAAGGGAAGAGCGAAGAGGGGAAATAATGGTACTGGTGAAACTATCGGAATGAGAACATAAGAGGTAGGTGATGACAAAGAAGAGGTTATTATATGGAAGTTCAGAGAGAATAGAGGATGCTTTGATATGGGAAGAAAGGAAGATGCAGTATAAATTAAGGAAAATAGCGGAAGAGTAAAGAAGAGAGGGAAAGAGAACATGGGTTAAGTATGGGAGAATACAGGTAGACGGAGCATGATGGGATTGGGATGAAGAAAGGGAACAGATAGTAAGAAATAAGTTGCAGGGAAACTAGGAGAGGAAGGAACGGGAGATAGGAAAATAAGCAATAGTAAGAAGGAAAAAAGATGAGAAACGAAAGTAGGGAAGAATGGAAGATTTGTTACTGGAATATAGCAGAATTAGAGAGAAAGAATAGGGAGTTTATGAGAAATTTGTCACAATGGGATATAGTCATAATAATGAAGACGTGGATAGATGAAAAGGGATGGGAAAGAGTAAGGGGAAGGTTACCAAGAGGTTACAAATGGCAAGTGCAAAATGCAAAGAGGAAGAATAAAAAGGGCAGAGCAATGGGAGGAATAGCGATGGGAGTAAGGAATGAATGTATAACAGAGAACAATGAGAAAGACAGAAATGAACAAAAGGAACGAGTAATAGTAGAAGAGGCAATGATAGGAGGAGAGAAGTGGAAGGTAGTGGGGATTTATGTGAACCATTATGTGCAGGAAAAAGCAGAGGAGCTTTCGCTTTCGTTCTCTCGCACACTCGTTTGCTAATAAGCTCTAAATTACGCTACCGCAGGAAATAGAGATAACAAGAAAACTAGCATTGGGTACGGATGAATAACAAAATTCCTTTTATTGGGGATTTGTGACGAAAAAGTCCTTTTTGATGCGCATCAATCATGGCAGATACAGGCAGGTGTGCAAGGACAAACTTCAACTTTTTTCGCAATATGTACATGCAACTTTTTTCACTAACAAGTTTCAAATTTGCAATCTAGTGTAAACAACATTTGCGACGAATTATTTATGAATTCAAAGTTTAATTTTTTCATAAACTGTATATCTGCGTTCCTAATATTTGGCAGTTCTCAATGTTAAAATGGAAGTTTCCATTTATTTTTTTTAATCATAAGATATTTATTATGTGTTTGAAGTAATTGAAATAATGTTGTAGCAAAATCATTAATTTTATTATTATTATTATATATTCTGGGTTGAGACCGTTAAAGCCCCTGACGCTTGGGTGATCCTGTTGCATTCCCTTACAATCCTTAAGCGTGGCCTCAAAGTTCTCTCCATAGAGAGAGGACCGCGGCCACGCTGTTGGCCGATATTTTTGACTCACTGATGCAGAAACTCCCTGTGAGTGTTACACGTTTCCTCGCAATCGCGAGGAAGTGACAGAGGATATGAGTGGAAGTCTAATTGTCTTTTTCCGCACAGGCGACAGAGGGGACTTTCCTCAAGCCCTATCTTATGTCTGTTGTACCGGAGGTTTCCATGTCCTATAAACATCTCTGTCAGGATTTTAACTTCCTTCCTACCGAGCTTAAGAATTTCTTTGCTAAGCTGTCCGATATTTCATTGCCCCTGATGCCACTGTGTCCAGGGACCCAGAGAAGAGTGACTCGGTTTTCTGCCGCTATCTTATTCAGTACTCCGTACTCCATTGACTTATAGGCTTACTGGAGCAAGGCCATAATCTCAGATAGTAGAACTGTTGCGTTGGTTTCCATCACAATTGTTAAGCCCCTTCCGTTTATTCTACGCTATACACCTGCTCCAGTGTTCTCTTTGTTTCTGGAGTTATTAGTAAACCAGTTGTCTCCGTCACAAACAGGAGTGCCTTACCGTTAGCCCATTTCTCTTTTGTGAATAGGCTTACCCGGTATTTCTTGTTGAAGAGGTAGTGGCAAGTGGACATTTTGTCCCTGGGCATGCTCAGTGTCGGCCTCTTCGTGATGTTGATTGTTATCCGCATAACTGTCGAGATAATGCTATCGTTTACCATATTTATTCTCCAGGCCGCATTCGCAGCTGCGGCTTTTATGGTGAGATGGAGGTGCTCTAATCCTATTAGTTCCCCCAGGGCCATCGTGGGTGTCGACTGCGAGGCATCAGTGATACCTTTCAGAATCAGTCCCCTGATTCTTTCCAGTCGGGAGTTCACAGTAGAAAGTTCGACCCTGGCCCACCAGACTATTGCCGCGTAGGTTAGTCTAGGTCGCAGAATCGCTGTGTAAATCTATATGAGTGTCTCCGGTTTCAAGCCCCAGCTTTTTCCTATGGCTCTTCTACAGAGCCAAAGAGTCTCTACTAGCTTCTTGCACTTTTTCTTCAATATACCCGTAGTTCCCCACTTGTACCTTCTGGTGAACACAACTGCATCCGTCTTACTCGGATTGACTGATAGTCCAGTCACCTTACACCATGAATCAACTATTCTTAGTGCACGATAACTAGTATATCGTCTGCATAGCCTATGACGTGGAAGCCCTGACTCGTGAGCAGATGAAGCAATTCATCCACTGATATGCACCACAGCAAGGGAGATAGAACGCCCCCCTGCGGACATTCCGAGTCAACGGTTCCACATAAGGTGGTGTCACCCTTGCTCGTGGTTAGATTCCTATTGGCCAACATGTGGTAGGTCCATTCCACGACTGCAACAGGCACCCCATGTGCGATTATAGCCGTACTAATTAGTATTCCACCAATGTACGTATCTCCACTGGTGGATTAGTATCGCTGTCATATGGAAAGTAAGCCGATCCTATGACAATCTTTCCTACTCCTTTAAGATCTGTGCCTATCACCATCAGGTCTCTGGAACATAGCTCAAGCAGCGGGACAATGTTGACTCCCTTCGCCAGTGTGCATGCCGTTGGATTGGCCCCTTTAGGGACCCTGTAACAAAAAACAGCCCCGCCTAAGACCCTGATAGTGTCTCGAAATAGTCTCGGCCAAAAACTTGTGTAGCCAAGCCTTGGCCGTTGGGTCCGCTGCCACAAATACAAAGATCCCTCCCCTGCAGAAATAAGTCTTGAATTTAGGCCACTGATCTGGCGACACTCTCTCAAGCGCCCTCCAGGTAGCCTCCCTGAGAAGCTCTAGCTGCTGTGCACTGAGAAACGAGTCCGGGTAGCTCGTAGCCGTCATGACCACGGTCAGAGGGTCAGTCCTTTGAGCGACAGTCAGTCTAAACCCACAGGACTCCGTGTTCGTCGGCTGTTGGACCGCCTTGTGCCTCTTCAAAGGCTTGCCTCCCCTTCTCCCGGCGGAGTGCCCTCTAAGCCCCTTACTCGCTTTTGAGCCTCAGTGCTGGTTATCGGCATTGTGGTCGTCGATGTAACAGGTACTGCAGCGGCTCCACTGGCCCGCTGCGTATGCCTCCTCAGTCTCCTTTTCAGGAAAATGCTGATGCGTTTTTTCTTATTGGGGGGCTGATTGGCCACTCCCGTATCCATAGCCTTACTCAGAGAGGCCGTCACACACTTAGCCTCCGAAAGAGCTGGGGGCACAGTCTACACCTGCGTGACGATTTCCGGAGAGGTAGGTCGGGGTGAAAGGGTTATGCTAGACCCTCTAGGACCTAGTCCCTATCCTCCCTCCGCCAACTCCCTTCCTCCTTCTTCTTTTTGCGATTTTGCGTGTTTCATTTTCGTGACACGAGTAGCTAGGGAAAGGGATTCGTCCATCCTTATAAAGCCCCGCATGCAAGTCCCCGAGAGACCGTTAGGACACCATCGTAACCCCTAGGTGCCAAAGAGAAATGGGCACGATCACTCTATACCTATGGCTTAGGGGGGTGGTCACATTGAGCGAGAAACTCAATTAATACCCTTTCGCAGGCCACCATACAAACGGAAGGCTGTTTCTTGGTCGCAGTGCGGGCTGCAGGTCATACCCATGCCGACTACAGAGATTGGAGATCTGCCCGGGAGGGACCTCAACCTAGGGATCCAGGAAGCCCGTGTTAGCTACACTCTTTCACCCTTCTATCATACTACATTCATGCATACCAGGAGAGCCCGTTTATAGAGGTCCTTTCATCCATATCCATACTCATGCAGGCCGAGATCCCTTTGACTCCTATGACCCACACCCTTAAGCCTGCCCACCAACGACAAGGTCTTACAGTCCCTAGGGGAGGAATCATGAATTAAAAAAAATGGAAATTATAATTTTTTTATCGAAAAAAGTAATGAGGAGAAAATATTCGTCTGTTCAAGTACTAGGAATATCCGTACAGAGAATTTTCGAATCTGGAAAAAAATCGTCACAAAAATTTTCAAAATGCGCTCACTTTTTGTATTGTTATCCAATATGGCTGACTAAAGAACTTGACCTTCAGTTGTCGACACTAAAAGAGTTTACCAAAGGCTAATCTAATAGAATGATTTTTTTAAGTTATTGTGCTCACAGACAGAAAAACGTAGGTGGGGGGGGGGCAAATTTTACAAAAATCTAATGCCTTTTCGATGAAAATGTAAAAACATATGCAATTAATACAATAAATATCCCCCACACAAGTTTCTGCTCTTTTCTTTAGCTTGACCTCTTCCCAAATCCCTTACGGACAAATCGAATTATCTAGGGAACTATTGGAACGCGACCGGCTAAAAATGTGTGGAGTCACTGAGCACTCCACAAAGTGGAACTGAGCACTCCACAAAGTGGATTTTCGATTTGCTCTATGGCCACTTCTGACAACTGTCAGATGAGTGGCATCAAGGCACGAGAAAGTTGCAACGACAGGCCTGAAAATCCCTAGTGTTCCTTGAGCATACGAGTCAGGCGTCGAGTGTGTAATGGACACTGCTCTCGAAATCTCGTAGTACCAGAAAATTTGGCACTTCTCGTTTTAGACAGCTGACTGTATCTCCCTTGGAGCGTTCGGCAGGACAGTGTCGAAACCAACACCGTCAGGTCAGCATTATGTCTGTAGCAATACGTC
>NC_046666.1:118727864-118732775 GCF_010883055.1 Belonocnema kinseyi | reverse complement strand
CGTGAGATAGGTGGTTACAGTCTGTAAAGGAATCAATACGACGATCCTGCAAAATCCTCGTGGACCCTAAGAACACGGAGCGACCCAAGGACAACCGCCTTTTCCATTTTTCCCGCAAGTGACTTAGCATATTGTTGACACGCAGGGATGATTTTCAGGCTATTAACGAGTGAAAGCTTGGCACCTCCAAGAGCGCCGATGATAAGGAGGATCAGTTTAACAGAATAATCCAGGTACAATCGTTGTAACTCCCTTATAAGTTCTCTATACCTCTCTTTCTTTTCATTCTCGTTGGCTATAATGTTTTTGTCATCTGGTGCTGAAAATTCGATAACGAGTATGGTTCGCTTCTCGAAATCAAGAAAAACCATGTCAGGCCTCGAGTGTGCAAGAGAAACAATTGTCGAGAATATAAAGTTTCAATATATGTGGCACTTCCCATTCTCTACAATTGAATCGATTGCATCCTCTTATCGAGGAGCTGTTCACGAAAGTTGTTCTCTTGTGCTTTTTTTAATCCGGGCTTTCAGGAGTGAGTACTCGAGATAGACAAGATTTAATTCATTTTGCTCACCCCTAATACTGAAGTTAAGTCCAAATGTTTCAGCAGCCTTCTCCGCTGTTTGTACAGAAACACTCCTGAGCCCACTTTTTCGTGCTTCCTAACCATTTTAAGAAGAGGGTTTTTTTTTCAATTTGCGACTCTATGTACTGTCCGCAGAATAATCCTGTTTTGAAGATATTCAGGACTCAATATACCGCAACCACCTTGACGGCGTGAGATGTACAGTCGCGGAATAGAAGATTAAAATTAATGCTGTTGTTCATGTGCATAACCTTTCGGCATGTTCGTTGCAGATACGTTGTTCTTCGCCGACAGTTCGAAAGTCCAAATCTGCCGGATAAGACGTTTGTATCTGCTTCGGAGAGTATCCTTTATAGATGTCACATCCTGAATGCGGCTCTGTGGCACGCCCAGGTATGTATACGTCTCTCCAGCGCAACGGTATCGTATAGAGTTTCTATCGATCAGCTCAGGGTCTTCAGGGATGCCATTAAGTTTTCCTCGCTTCAAATAAACCTTGGCGCATTTGTCTTACCCAAAATTAATTCCAATTTCCTTAGTATATTTTTCGACAATCAGTAGAGCTGGATGTTGTTGCTCTTTGTTCTTGGCACAGATCTTAAGATCGTCCATGTAAAATACATGAGTGACCTTTTACTATCGATCTGCAGGTTTGCTGCACAAGTACCCGACTGAATGGCGAAGTGCTAGAGATAGTGGAAATAATGTAAGGCAAAAGGGAAGTGCGCTGATGGTGTCGCCCTGAAAGACACCTCTCTGAAAGGTGACCTTGTTAGTTGTCACACGCTTTTTTCCAGATGAGATAGTAAATCTGGTTTTCCAAAGCCGCATCAATCTCCCTATGCAACTAACGATTTTAGAATGATACTTTAAGCTTTCCAAAAGACAGATGACAAGTCTATGGTAGGTAAAATCGAAAGCTTTCCGATAATTAATCCAGGTCATCGATAGGTCACGCTGGTAAAATGCTGCATCTTTTCAGACACATCTATCGATCAGCAGGTTCTCCCTACATCCCGCTCCGCCTTTCTTTGAGCCTCGTTGTTCATACATTTCTTGCCACACAGGTTTAATTGCCCGAACAATCCTATCATTTAGGATAGGCAACTTAGCTGACATGAAAAATTACAGGTCAATCACTAGTCTGAACACACTTTATAAGATATTCACAGCTATCCTACATGATAGGATTGTTCAGGCAATTGAACCTGTTTCTTCGGAAAAATGTCCACGAAGCTCGTCATCGATTTTAGCCAGATCTTTAGGCTTGAGAGAAACCTTAGCGTTGATGCTTCTCCGGGTTATAAAGAATCGCTATTCCTCTATCGGATTCCTGCCTGCAGTTGGTCTTAGTGGCGCCTCTCTTTCTCTGTTGCTGGCTTATTCTAGCTGTGGTAGAGTGGACGTTCCGCTTACATAGCCCCTTTTTTGGAGTAGTTCGGCATGGTTTCGCAGACGTTGCTGCGAAAAGTGTTATAGCTCCGGGTCCACACTCGCATCATAGCTCTCTAGCAAGTCGTGAGTTAGTCGCTCCGTTCACCTAAAGGTCTCGAGATTCCGCCGATCCATCGCTTTGAATCCATCTTAATTGGCTCCCCGAGCTCTAGAGTGGTCGGCATTGTTGGTTGACCGATTGACGGGAGCCCTGCGCATTCTATTGTTTTAACCGCACTTACTACAACTATGTTTGGTGTTGCCATTGTTGTTCCTACGTGAAGCTAGGGAAAGGAGTTCGTCCATCCTTGTAGAGCCCCGCATGCAAGGATAAGGCTGCGTACTCTTAGAAGTTGCCCGGTCTTCCAGAGTCACCATTCTGGACACCTCACCCAGGTGCCATTCAGCTTTCGGCACGGTTTTCACACCTCCGCTGGGGAGTAAATTTCTACGGGACTACGCCTGGACAATTGTCAGCGACTGCCTATTTATTTTTTAACCATATCCATAACCAGGTACTAACCGCGCCCAACGCTGCTTAACTCCAGTGATCAGACGAGAACTAGTGTGTTTTCCCCATGATGGCTGCAGGGCGTGCCATGCACACCCCGAGCATTTAGCTCACATACTATCTAGTTGTCCAACTCATGCGGGAACGACCTACATCCAAAGGCACAATGCGGCACTAAGACTGCTTTATTACCATTTTTGTCACTCTTATAACATTAATATTAATATCGCTCCTCTAAATGCTCCTAGGAAAATCTAGTCAATTTTCGAGAATAGGAAGTGCCGCATATACTGGAACTTTATATACTCGACAATTGTTTCTGTTGCATACTCAAAGCCAGATATGGTTCTTCTTGATTTGGAGAAGCGAACCACGTTCGATATCGAATTTTCGGCACCAGCTGACAAAAACATCATAGCCAAGGAGAATAAAAAGAAAGAGGTTTAAGAGAGCATAATTGAGTTGAAATATTTTCAATTTTCGAGGAGTGGACGCAACACCGAGATAATATTAATTTTCCCTTACAAAATAATATTTTCCTACGACTGAGGTTGTAATATCCGGACTTTTTTACGAACGCGTCGTCCAGATTTTGGATCACCTAGTCGCGCATGGACTAGATCTTGTGCATCCTTCCTTGCCAGGATTCGGGATTGCGAGGTTCTATTTCGGGGTTGGCCTTAGCTCCGCTTTCTAATTGAATTGATGGGTAAGGGATCTCTTTCCAGGTTAAGGAAGGCGGCTTGGGAATGGTAAGGGAGAGTTGTGGTATGGAAACTGTTGAACTTCTGAGTAAATTGGAGCAGGGTATTATTAACAAATTCGGTTCCATTATCCGTAACCAGTACCTGGGGTGTTCCCTAGCGGTTGATGATATATTCAAGAAATGTAGACTCAGCTTCTTACCTGTCGCCACGCGCAAGGGTATGATCTCTACCCACTTCGTGAACAGATCCTGAATCACCAAAATATACTGGAATCCGGATTCACTCCTAGTTAAGGGACCCATTATATCGGGTGCTACTACTACCCACGTTTCTTCGACTAGGCGATGTCCCATTAAACCCGCCGATACTTTTTGCTCGATTATGCACATTTGGCAGGTCGTTCAACTATTTACGTATCTGTTTACGTCCCTGTAATAACCGGACCAATATTACTTACGGGAAACTAACGCATAGGTCTTCTGAGTTCCTAGATGGCCAGCTTGAGGGTCATCATGAGCTTCTGACAAAACGGACTCTTTTTCTACATCGGTAGGGACTGACTGTCAATCGTTCAGATCGTCAACGAAATCCGTCACTAACCGGTGGGGTTGGTAGTGGTACCACCTGTTGCCTTTAATTTTCCAAGTAGGGAATCTATCCGGGAAGTCAGACGCGGCTTGAAATCGTCTGGTATACCAGGTAGGGATTGGGCCTTTAATTAAGATGAATTCTTCGATCGATAGGGATTCAAAAATTCGGGAGAGAGCGTCTGGAACATGATAAGAGGAACCTTTTCTATGGAGAATGTCAAAGTCATAGTCGGACAAAGACAGTGACCATCTCGCCAGACAACCGGTAGAGTTCTTTAAATTATGTAACTACCTGTGGCTTCTATGGTCCGTTATCACCGTAAACTTATACCCCTCTAAGTAGGGTATAAATTTCTGGACAGCCCATACGATGGCCAGGCATGATTTCTCGGTGGTAGTAAATTTAACCTCAGCATCGGTCAAGGTTCGACTAGCATATGATATGACATATTCTACGCCGTCTGCATTCTGCGTAAGGACAGCTCCTAATCCGGTATTACTCGCGTCAGTTTGAAGGACGAAGGGAGTTTTGAAGTCGGGACAAGTTAAAACAGAGACCTGGGATAAGCAACGTTTAATTTCCTGGAAGGCAGCTTATTGTTCATCCTTCCAAATCCGCTGTTGTTTCTTTTTTACCAACGAGTCAGCTTCTTTCATCGAAAGCTCTATAAGTCCGCAACAATTTCCTAAGTTATTCTTTTCTACCTCAAAATTATGCATCTGCTTCAAGTTGTCTTTAAAAGCCCAAGTTGCGTCCTGAAAATCTACGTTTAGCTGAAATATTTTACTAAAATCTAGACCCAATGCGAAAGCGACCGGTAGTGACTTTAAAAACTTAACAGCTATGGATTGCGTGCGACTGTGTAATTCAATTGGGCTAATAATCTCATGAGAAACTAGTTCTATCTGGCTGCTGGCAACCTCGACGCGACCTCTACTAGCGGAAAATGAAAAAGAATCTACCCCCTTTAGTTTTATTATAACAGCAGGTACATGGACAATTAAGGGGATTTCTGATTCTTTAATAAAAAATTAGTTGTCAAAGACAAAAAAAGTTATTTCCAATTCTGGGGGGGGGGGGGG
>NC_046666.1:118723432-118727850 GCF_010883055.1 Belonocnema kinseyi | reverse complement strand
GGGGGGGGGGGGGTGCACTCCCGTGAAGTTATTAAAATTAGAGTGTTTATTCAAATACACTATTTCAACTAATTTAATAATTGTACAAGATTTGAATTTCCTTCTATTTACTGTGCGCTTTATGTTTGAAAAAGATTTATCAAAACCCATTTGAAGATGCATTCTCCCCGCAATACACCTTTCCTTTCAGTTTCCCGAACACCTGGGACACTCTAATTTGGTGACGTCTTGCCGGCCACACCCATAACAGAACCTAGTTCTTGGTATCGTGCAAGTACTGAACCCATGGCCAGGTTCCCCACAGTTCCAGCATTTGAATCGAAGGGGGATTTTCTGAGGGGTCAGTTGGTCTATGAGAGGGAGGCTTTAAAGTTTCAGGATTTGTTTCAGGATTTGTTCTGGGCTTGGACTTGTACTCAGCTCTAGGATTATTTTCCTTTTCTTTGGTAAGACACATTAGGTCGACTGGATCTTAATAGCCAAGCGACTCCATGTCCTCCTCTAAAAACGTAAGCTTTTTCCGAGGATTGTCAGGGCCTCTGTTGGGTTTCCGATCATTTGGGTCTCTATAAGCTAGGTCGGGAAGTAGGGATCGTTCGGGGACTGGGAGAGGCTTATAACTTCGCGCCACACGATAACTCTTCTGAGCGATTTTGGCAAGATACTCCAGGTCTGAATCCCCAAACCTAACTCTGAAGGCCTTGGCAAACTGGTCGAATGTTTGCCACAAATATTTAGAGCCCCTAAACCAGTTGAGGGCAATGCCCTGTAAAAACAAGGGAATCACTCTCAACAAATTAGTGTCGCTGACTAGTGCTAAGTCTAGACCCTCCTCAATTCGCATTAAAAAGGCATCTGGGTCGTCGTTTCGCGTTCCTGAATATCTAATATTCCACTTGCGCATAATTTCATATGTATGCGCAACTTCATATGTATCTCCTCATCTTCATAAGTGTGGGGGGGGGGGGTACAAGGGAAAAGTGTTGAAATCACCTCGTTGTGGCCGATAAGAGTCTTGAAGACGAAAACGCGGTTTTTCAAAATTAATACGGGAGCGCCGGGGGTTCATTGTACTCGAACTAGGGTAATGAGGGTCGGGAGCTATAGCGAAAGTCATGAGAATCGCCCCCATGAGTTCTGTCTTCACATCTATCTTCACGAAGCGCGTTGAAGGATTCTCTACTAGTATCGTCATGCTGCGCTCTGCTACTATAGCTTGACCCCGGTTTTTGTTCGTTCGAGTGTCTTTCGGTATAACCCGCTAATTGACCAGCTTTGATAAGATCGTCCAACATGAGAAAGTAGGATGAATTTAATTCGGTTTGTATGGAAGCGTTAGTTTTGTTGATTTCTCTTTCTCTTACTGAAAATTTTGAGGGGTTGTTGGAAGAAGGGTTAGTTTGGTCGAGATTTTTCTGCGAGTGGTAGGGGGAGGTATATGAAGTATCCATCCCTGTGCGAACTGCTCTCAATAATCGTTCTTGCAGGAACGCAAAAGTATCAGAAAAAGTGAGGCCTCTATTTTCTAACTACTTAACGAGCTCGTCTTTGCTTAGGTCATAAACCCATGAAACCGGTGTTCAATATGTTACGGTATATCATGATTTCAAACTAATTTAAAGACGATAAATATTTCGGAATAATACACATGTCATAACAACGATTAAAATAAATTCATAAACACAGGTGTCCACAATAACATGAATGCTAAACAATTATAAAGGCGATCAATATAATTGTAAATATGGGTGTCTAGAGTACCGACCAGAAAACTCTGCCTTAATGATGTTTACATCTACGGTCCATGAGATAACATTTCTTAAACTCTTGAACCAAATCAATCAAGGAAGGAAAATTTTAAATTCTCAATTTTATAATTGGAAATTCCTTCTGTTAATTCGTATTTAAATGCCCTGGTTAATATTGCTCCATTTCTTGAACGAAATTGATTTCTAGAATTCTAGATTTCATTAAATTCCCAAAACTAAATTTTGTTTCAAAATAAACAACATTATAAACTCAGTAAAAATAAAACTTATTTATCTTTAAATCTCCGTTTCATTTTCCTAAATTATTTTTTGTAAATTTCTATACACAAGTAACGTTCCAAATTTCAAAATCTACAAATTAATAATAATAATAAAAGGATAACTTAAAATTATCATTATATAAATGTAGATTTCCATTATAAATTCAAATTTAGCTTCGCAAAAAATTAGTCCTCAATTTATTTAAAAAAAAATAGATTTTCCAAAATTCCACATTTTATAAACTCAAACTTGTCAAATGTTCGGTACTCTAATCGTTAAAATAAAACAAAGAAACTCACGTTTTGTAAATGTGAAATTTTACCTTCAAATTTTTATTTCAATTCACTAAATGAAAATTTTAATTTATTAACCCTAATTAATTTTTGTTTAAATTCCTCCAAATTGACCAATAAAAATTCTTGACAAATTTTGTAAACCTGGAAACGGAGCTTTAAACTTCATAAGCGTAAACTTTTTTCACTAAGTTATCTTTCGAATCTATTAAATACCTCTTCTTCATTTCTGGAACGAAATTAATTTCCTAAACTCTCCAATGTATAACTTTAATCCTGCTAATCGCTCGTAACCTGAAAAGAAAATCTTAATTTCTATAAATACAACATGTTACCCCTAAATTTTCATTTAAGTTAATTGAACGACACTTCTTAATTTATTAAGCGAAATTAATTTCCTATATTTCTGATAGAAAAACAAATCTAACCAAATTTTCGATACCTGAAAAGAGAGTATTTCATTTGGTAAATATAAAACTTGATCACGATAGTCAAGTAGAAATATTAAATATATTATATAATAATTTTTAAGGCCAGAAAAGAAAATCTTAAATTTTGTAGCTGTAAAACTTCTTTTTTTTCAATTTGAGTAAAATATTGGCAAATTATCGAGACCTTGAAAAGAAAATTTTGAATTTTGAAACCCTAAAAATTTCAAAAATCATGACAAATTAAAAAAATATTGATTAAAATATTGGTAAATTATCAAGACCTGAAAAGAAAATTTTGAATTTTGAAACCCTAACAATTTTAAAAATTATGAAAAGTTTCAAAAAGTTTGAATAAAATATTGGTAAGTTATCGGGACCAGAAAAGAAAATGTTAAATTTTGAAACCAAAATTTTTTTTTTAATTATAAAAATTTTAAAAATTTGGAATCAAGTATTGGCAAATTATCGGGACATGAAAAGAAAATGTTGATTTTTGAAACCCAAAAAAATTTTTAAATTATGAAAAATTTCAAAAACTTTGAACAAAATATCGATGAATTATTGAGACCTGAAAAGAAATTTTGAATTTGGTAAACGTGAAATTCCATCTCTTAATTTTCACGTAAATGACGGATATAACAATTCTTAACTAATTTATCCAAATTAGTTTTACAAATTTTCAATTTCTAAAATTTATACCCAGAAAATTCTTGTCAAATTTTTAGGACCATTTTTGCTTTGCAGCACAACCTGAAAGCGCCGCCCCACGTTGGGCGCCAGTTATCACATAGTCATTTTATTCGCAGTCGAAGAAGGTCTTATAGGCCGCGCACAAGGGTAATACAAAAAAAAAATTATGAAACACATACCTGTGGGCGCCAGCCTTCATAAAGGCAATCCTGAAACTTTAATTAGGAGGACGACAAATCAGCCCGGATTTGGCTAGAACGATAAAATAAAATAGAATAAATACGACACGATAATCGGCAAAAGGGAGGAACACATAAAAAATAACTGTGAAAAGTTATAATGAAATCGGAAACGAGAAAAGGTTGCATAAGGGTCGGGAAGTTACATGAGTAAAGGGTTGGCACAGGGATCATAATAGGTACTCACATTTAAAAAAAAGGGAACATACGAAGAAACTTCGAATAATCCATAAGTAGACATGGTACAGAATCACAGATAACAAGGCGAAGAGAACATCACTAGTTGGCACTCCATTAAATAAGAACTACTCAATAAACATAGTGTGCCAGCCAAGGGTCATTAAAGTTCTATGATAATAAGAAGAAAAGGTAAAAAAAAAGACCTGGCTGAATCACTATAAAAGAGATTCTAGTCCTACCTCAAGAAAGGAAGCTCGGCAAGCTATATGTTGCAAGTTCACTTACGAAGAACGGGGGGTAGAGACAAAAAAGCTAACGCACGAACTTAAATTAGGAATCTCTGCGGTCAAGAGAGAGACCCATGATGTCACACACCGCTAGTCTACCTCGCTGCTGTTCTTTCTCCTCACTTGCTTCCTTCCAACCTGTAGACCGTTTTCTTTTGGCGCGAAATCTACCACGTGTTGGCTTCGAACCGCTGGACTTGAGGCCGGTAAGGGATGACTGATTCTTGGCTGATGATTGGAGGACGGAACGGCACTGCGGTTGCAGGAG
>NC_046666.1:118713668-118723422 GCF_010883055.1 Belonocnema kinseyi | reverse complement strand
GGGTCCACCAACCCTCGAACGATATTGAAAAATATACAGACGTTAATAACTGTGTAGTTCTCATGTTAGGTAAATTTGGCGGAAATGCCTGTCCACTAACGGACTTTGTGGTCATTTCGCCCTGGGCTTATTCTTAGGTTTCAATATTAAGCATAATCCTTAACGATAATGAGAGAGAGAAGATTAAACTCTCAACGGTACGGTACATTGGGCCGAAATTCCTATCCATTTACGGATTTTGTCGTCAATTCGCCCGTAAATTAAGTATTGTGGGTGCTTCAATTTAGCGCAATTACCTTTTAAATGTAAGTTTTCGGTAATTCGCCCGTGGTCCATCCTCACTAGGAACGAGCCTTGGGTATGTAGATGTCCTTAAAGCCAAACGGAACCAAAAAAAGATACCAGAATCAGCCTGAAGGTAGTAAATGAAGGTCTCTGGACTGTAGAAACCTCACTAAAAGGGGTGGTAGCGAATTCTAATCCATGAAGCCACGGAGTGTAGACATTCTTGAGCCTTTCCGCTCAAGACCACAAAGTCCTCACAATTGTTGTATACATACAAAAAAAGTACTAGGTGAAATCAAATTATCTTAAATTGCAAAATTTACAAAGTGGAGTCATGGAGTGCCGAATTTTAATCGACGTGTCTAATATCAGTGTAATTAAAATAATAATTTTAATTTGTTACTAGATTATTGTGATGGTGCCAGCTGCAACATCATATACTATATGAATTCGCAAAAGAAACCCCAGAAAATATTTTTCAACCTACACCTAAAGAGATGAATGACTTTGATAGAGTCCAAGGCAAAGTTATATATGTCAAGTTATATGATCATGCATAGTCAACACTACATTCTAGGATTCACTTTATTAAAAAGCTTTTACATATAGCCCATCGACTCGATTTTAATAAATGAAGACTAGATATAAATGTATAAAAATGTGTGCAAAAGAAGGCGAAGTCTCGAATTTGCAAAGCTTTTCTTCCGAAGACAGGATTGGTAATAGATTCAGTAAAACAAGACTCAGACACATCCAATGATGTAAATACCACAAGAAAGTTTCATAAAATCGTTAACTTTCCAAGAAAATATTAACTTTCCCTGGGCACCTTTATTACAGTAAGCGGATTATGAGAAAGTGGGCTAGGGTCTTATGCGCGAATTCTATGGTCTTGGGCTTAGGTTATCGGAATAGACAATAAAGTTTTTAATTTTTCTTCTACCTGTACTAGTCTACTGGCTGCTTTTCTTATCTTCTAAACATTTTCAACAAGAGGATTGATTTGTTTCAGATTCATATATCTGACGAGTTTAAAGCAGCATTCATAAACTCTCCTTTACAAAATAGAAATGTAATTTTTATTAAACATTTTTATCAATAAAAACATTTTATTAGTTTGAAAATTGTTGATGCTTCACATTTTAAATGTTTACATAATTAAAAATAAATATTTCTTTAAACAATTTCTATTAAAAATTAATTGTCAGTAAATATTGTTCTCGAAAAAAACAGTTTATTAGTTAAAAAATGTTCAATGATTCAAACTTTAAATGTTTAAATAATTTTAAATAAAGTTTTTTTTTTAACAATTTAGAAATCTAATTGATATAAAAGTTGAAATTGTACGATTTTCAGAAGGTCGCATACGGAATGTATGACCAACAACTGTTGTAATTTTCAGAGATAACAAACAATATTTAGGGCCTAACACAAGCTCCTGAAAATCATGGTTTTAAGCAAAAACAGCCATGTTTGAGACTTAAAAACTAATCCTAATAAGAATTTTTTTTTATATTGTTGTTGTAAAACACTTTCTTCATTACTGAATAAGGCGTTTCCAAAATTTCATCGGATTCTTAAGATAATTTATAAGCATGAAGAAAAATGGGCATTTTTGTATGTTTCACGCCATTAGAAATTAATGACCTTGGCGCCACCTCTAAATATTATTTGAAAATTGTTTAGAAAAATGAACATTAGTTGTTCAGTATGAGGAATAGGGTTCCACTTGCAAATAATAAAAAATCGAAAGTCTGTCATCTTTCGTCACTCTACTGTCCATAATATATCATTGCATGGACCTGATGTTATTCAACATTTTCCCTTATGAATTTGACAATTTTCCGAAGATGCCGGTGAAGCTAGGAATAAAAACTACAGGAATATTCGAGAGTTCACTTCACGCAAGTCTTCTCTTATTACTAACACTGATTCAGCACACAAACTGTTAGTGAGTTCGGATCTATGTATTAGTTACGACAGAAGAAATATTTCAAAAATCTTTAATTCATGAAAAGCATGCTTTCCAATATGCTTTCAAAGCATGGAAATCTCGTCTCCAGAAATGCATAGAAACAGAAGGATGTTATTTACAAGAATTTTAATTATTTCCAAAAGTCAGTTCAATAAATCTTTTTTTCTTGACTTAGCCGCATTACTTGTGGAACGCACTCTGTATTGTAGGGAGAATTTTTCAACAGTCAATGTAGCTTACGTCAACGAAAACAACGAGGGGCTATTCACTGAGTGAAAATGAGTGGAGTCATTTGTAACTCAGAACTCATTCTTCGAAATCAAGGCAATTCTTCGAAGATCCGACTGATCATAATAAATCCTTCCAACTCTTACAAAATCGTGCTCATTCTCGGAGAATCTTGAGTAAACATGCGGTCATTCTTAGGTCAGCGAGGTTCAATCGTATTCTGGAGAAATCAGCACAGCGGTTGATCGCTTGCTTAGCCGCACGACCTTTTTCATTGGTCGCAGATTAGATACGGTTGATCTGTTTCTCCGAATTGACCGAAAAATCATTATAAACTCTTTCAGTATTCTTTCAACTCATTCTGGACTCTTTCCGATATTCACGTATTCTCTGAATTCATCCATATTCTCAGCGTATTCTCTCCACTCTTACCGAATTTTTTCCATTTTCGCTAACTTTGACGTACTCTGACTCGTTCCGCTCCACTCACGTCGAACTCAACTCAACTTTGACTTCATTTTGAGTCAAGATCGCGCACTCTTCGAAATCCCGGTATTCTTTCACTCATCGTAACTCAGTGAATAGCCCCTCGGAAAATAAGCTCTTATATAATAGAGACTTATATAATGTAGAGACTTGGGGTTTGAGATATTTGAGTGTAATTGAAAAGGTGAAAACTAAATTTTATAAGAAAATTCGGATGTTGCCAATTGTCTCCCTGTCTCCAACAGTTCTGAAAGCGGCGTTAAAATGGACTGAAAAAGCTTTAAGAATGCCTGATTCTGCAGGTGAAAGATAAACTTGCTGTTTACGGTTTGCTGGAACATTGGCTTAGCCATAACATTAATTCTCTGTCTAAAAATCGCGAATTTATACTTGAGAAGTACGAAAATTACCGGAGAAAATGCAATTTTGAGAGAGTGGCGGAAAGTACACGTCTTCAAGTCTTTCTCCATTTTTGCTTAGAGAGATCCACCTAGCTGTACTTAAAGCTAAATTTACAAATTTACGTCATGGGCAAGAATGGGCAAGAATGGGCAAGAATGCGCTGTGGTAACATCGGAAAGGCGGGAAATAAAAGTTACTCAGAAGTAAAATGCAGGCTATGCGGGTCGCTACAAGAAAACTTAGAACATATTTTGAACTGTAATACAGTGAAAGCAGCTTTAAGAGTGGAGTGATCTCGGGTGTAAGCAGTGAATCTGGACAATCTTGGGGAGGTAGGGGAAGCCAGTATCAGAACTTTGTAAATATGTGAGGGAGTGGGAGAAACTGATGAGGACAAGGGAAGAAGGATAACAAAAAGACAGGGGGTGGGGGGAGAAACGAATGATCTTGAAATTATCTCAAGGAGTATTCAGCCCTGAACTGGTCCGATCGCGTACTGTGGCCGCTTCGCGAATACCCAGTTAATAATATCTATTTTTGTTTTACAATTTCAATCTATTATTCAAGTCCCTAGAACCTGGTGAATAAAGGCTAATGGGCTGGGGCAACCTCAATATGAGAATATCAGCCTCCTTCACTGCTGGAATAGATGTTGAAGATATTTGGGTGATAGGCACCGCATATAATTTTGTGACTTTACAGTTAGTGATGCTTATTTAAGTGTTATGCCAAGTATTATTAGGAATATAAGAAAGATACGACACTGTTATAGTAGTGCTAAGGGAACTGAAACTATATTTAAATTAATATGTTATTAGTAACAAAATCGTATTTTAGCTTTAAGTGGGGAAAGGGGAAACAAATGTAAAAGTCTGAAAAGACATACACGTAGAATGAATAAATAAATAAATATAAAGAGATTTTGCTCTTCTTGCGGGAAACTCGATCAGCACGATGTGCATCACTTTCTAGTGATTTATCCGAAGTTTTAATTTTTGAATCGCCCTGGCAATTAGGGGAGGATTTGAATAACATATCGTATTACATAAGACTACGGAACTACTTGCATGATCATGTTTGGTCCCAAGAAAGATAAGACTAATAATACAGTGCGAATAACTAGATCCGAGAACAATGACTTAATTATATCGGTTAGAAAATAAAATTAATCGATGTAACTTTTTTATGTAAAATTAATGATGTAATTTTATTCAATAAATTATTATTGCTGACTTCTCAAATATTTTTGTGACTAGAATTCATTTGTCCAACAGCTTAAAACATATCCAGTGCAAACAAAATTTTATTATAGAATTTTTAATAAGTGTTAAAATAAAATGTCATACCTACATTAATGCGAAGCACTTTTAGCAAAAAGAATTTTTTAACGATAATAAAACTATTTGCTAATTTGTTCATAAAATTTGTTTATACCAAAGAATCAAATAATGAACAAATTACTTGTGTTTTGTGAGTCCCTAAGCATTCATTTAATAATAATTATAAAATAGGCACCCAAAAATTATTTACACAAAAGCATTGTTCATAATTATAAAAATTAAGAATCACACCCATCTTTATAATCAGACCCCAGGTCTAATTTAAAAACTTTTGGATAACATTTGATGACATTTGGATGACATTTTTCTGCGATTTTTTTTTAATCCACACCAGGGTAAAATTTGAAAACTTTCGGTTTATAAGGGTGCATCAACAGTGTTGTCGGAAGTGATGACAATAGTCAGAAATGCACTAAAATTTTTTCGGGGAAATTTGATACTTTGAATATGTACTTTTTTGACATTTATCACGAAATTATTTTTCATACCACTCTCAGATCTAATTTGAGAACTTTTAGAGATTAGGTGTGCATCAGAAGGGTGGGCGGAAGTGATGCTTATAGTCAGAAGTGCATTGCAATTTTTTAGGAGGACTTTGATACTTTGAAATTTCTCATTTTTGACATTTACCTGGAAATTTGTTTTGAAAACACTCCCTGGTGATACCAAATTCAACCCTCTGAAACTTGAAAACTGTCTATTTTTTTACTTTTTATTCATGCACTTTTTCAATCACAACGTTCGAGGAGTTGGTTGAACGGGCCGCTCAGGTCGAGAAAAACGAGGCAGAGGAAAATCCTCGGAAGACCAGCCGTGATCCACCTCAGAACTGTCACCAGGACAGAGCTAGGCTACGACCTCGACAACTTACAACCCGACCCCATCGCCATATCACTATTGTCTGGGATAACATGTCCATAAATACTGTCCGTAATCACGGCCCGGCAGAAAGCCGCGGTCCCGGGAAACTGGAGCTCAGTAACCTCCCCCGAGTCAGAATAATGCTGTGCAACCGGGGTTATCGCAAAAATGGACACGCTAGCTTTCTAGAAATTTCGTAAACGGGTCCATTCTGACAAACACAGAATTATGAAGTCGGAGAACAACCCCTCCCTACCCTAAGCCCTTTTAGCGGCTTTAGGGGTACGCCATTAAACTTAACTGCGCAGTTACCCTCCATCCCTTCCCCCAGGAAGTCGCATACCCTAGAGTCTTCCATATCCGTCAAGAGCCTTGTGTCAAAATCATACTCGGCCGTACCCTGGCTGAAACAATATAGAGTTATCCATGACCACGTCTAGGGATTTTCTGATTACATAGGCCATACGAAAAACTTGCCTACACAAAGCAAGAGACAAGGGTACCCTTGTGGATTTTCAGGCGCTAAATCCAACTCTGGCTTCAGAATTTCTCTTACACGTCTCCTTTTTCCCCTAAATGCAAAAAGTAGGGAAAATCCTAGAGATTTTCTGATTACACAGGCCATGCGAAAAATTTGTCTACACGAGGCGAGTGACTAGGCTACCCTCATAGATTTTGAGTCGCTGGATCCAAATCTGGACTCAAAATTTATTCTGAACGCTTCAGTTTTCCCCTAGATTTAAAAACTATGAAAAATCTTAGGGATTTCTGGTCACACAGGCTATACAAAAAATTATAAAACCCCTAGGGATAATTTGCACGTTATTTTCATAATACCAATATACGCGAACACATCGATGTTATATTCTTAAGTGCAACGACTTGTAAAGAATTAATTTGCACACATAAATTCTTTTGTGTGCCTTCTATTTTTTGGTGGGCTGTGTGACAAGAAATTCCCTAGACTTTTACCTTCATTTTGCATCTAGAAAGAAAATAGAACAAGCTCAAAAAATTGTGGTACAAATTTAGATTTAGCACGAAAATCTGCAAAGAATATGGCAATTTTGTTATTTTTCCTGATACAGATCTATATAATATGAGAAAGGCCTTCAATTTTTCTAGAAATAATCAAGGTAGGGAAAAAAATCACACTAGAGAATTTCTGTGTACAAATTAAGTCTCTATAAGTCGCTACACTTAAAAATATAACACAGCTGTGTCTATTTTCGCGTATATTGGTATTATGAAAGTAAAGTGCAAATCATCCCTAGAGTTTTTCTTATTTTCTGCATCTAGGGGGAAACTAAGGCATGTGCCAGAAATTCTGAAGCCAGATTTGGATTCAGCGACTCAAAATCCATGAAGGTAGTCTAGCCACTTGTTTTGTGGATACAAATGTTGTTATGGCCTATGGAACCAGAACATCCCTAGGCTTTTCCCTACATTTTGCATCTAGGGAGAAAATGGTAAAAGCCCGAAAAATTTTGTGGTAAAATTTAGATGAAGAGCGCAAGGCTGCAGAGGAAATAGCATTTTTGTCATTTTTGTTATATAAGTCAGTATACCATAAGCAAGATCTTCAATCTTCCTACATTTATCCTGGATAGGGGAAACGGGAAGCACACTGGGGAATTTTTAAGTATGAATTTGGTCCTTACGTATCCCAGCATATAAGAATATGACACCCGTACGTTTATTGTTCCATATGCTGGTATTATCAAAATAATGTCCAGAATATCCCTAGGTTTTTCCCTATTTACTGCATCTAGGGGGAAACTAAGACGTATAGAAGAAATTCTGAGACCAGATTTTGTTTGAGCCGTTTGAAATCCATAAGGGCAGCCTAGCCACTTGTCTCGTGCAGACAACTTTTTTCTTGTGGCCTGTGTAATTTTTTCACTCAAACTATGGGAAAACTGAGCTAACATAATAAAAGATGTAATCAAAGTCATTAGGCCACGGTGCTCTGTCTAGATAAAAATTACGCTAAAAGAGAATTAACTAGTAATTTTCTATACATATGTGCAAAAATGGGACGAACACACCTCTGATGAAAATGTTTTGAAGATGCGCTTGCAAATAAAATTTAATTTACTTGAATTATTTTTTAATGATTAACAAACTCAATAATTCCTTTCTTCAGTTTTAGTTCTTTGAAGGTTTTTCCCTAAATTTGAAATGACTGAGTTTTGTACATCTATCTATTAATCTTTTAATAAATCCAATTTTTTGTTACATTAATGATGTGATTTGTAATTTAAATATTGAATTGACCATGGATGTTTTTGTACAAATTGTTATTATTTTTTAATTTCAAAGTAAATTGTAACATTTTTTATACTATTAAATGCATTCATTAATTCTTGAATTTTATCAATAGGAACTCTTGTAAACATATGATCTCTAGGTAATCTTTAATAGAAGAGCGGTTTAAAGCTTAATTGAGATAAAGCTCTATTCTCTAAATGCTCTGAAACAAGATTGAAAACAATCTGAGATAACAGAGATCCCACCCGACAACCTAATATCTATCTATAGAATTTTTTAATAAAGGAGAAAACAGTAATATTAAAAACTGTTCTAACAGCTATAAAATTTCGAAATTAGATATTTTTGTTAAATTTTTGTAAACCTATCATTTTTCTTCTATACAATCTGAAAGTAAATCCAATAAAATAGTCAAAGATTGAAATCACATCTAAAGATAATAATGAGTCAGTACTAGATAATCTATATTCTTGATGTTGTCTTTAAATTCCTGACTGTCCTTAACAAGAGAGTGTGTCATTTTTTAAAGCCTGTTTCTTGCGAAACCCACTATTATGTTAGACAGTTGGGAATTTACAGAAAAAATCAAGAATATACATGTACCTAGCACTTATTCATTATTATAATTAGATATGATTTCAATGTTTAAAAATATCCTGTTAGATTTATTTTCGGATTGCATAGAAGAAAAATGACAAGTTTACATAAATTTAAATTATATAATTTTAATAAAGGTGTTTAAAAATACAAACTTTTATTGTGAAAGTAATAGCCAATATTGAATTACATAATCTGGGAGTGAATAATTAATTTAAAAAACGGCTAAAAAAGACATAAATTGTGATTTATATTATAAAACTGCAGTGGCGTCACAAGATGAGATTATTTATTATAGACCATTTTGTTTCAGATTTTAGATTTATTAAGATTATATTATTTATTATATCGGTTAAATTAGCACGTGCATAAAATGATAAACTAGATCATCTATGACTGTAAGAAAAATTAAGAATATAAATTCTACGTTGTTCTTGATAAAGTTAATCACAGCAACTTACATAAATTAAATACATTTGTAAAAAATGATTAAATAGGTTTTAAGTATTAAGAATATTGATAATTCGATCAAGAATCTTGTTAATTTTAATTTATTATGGCGTATCTTATGTCTCAAATAGATCTGGATGATAAGAGCGGTTATTGAAAGTAATAGTAAAAATACCAAAATGTACATTGCAAATTCGGCAAAAGCATAAACTTCAAATGATATGTTTTACTAGGTCCCTTTGCACGATAGACGCCAATAGTTGCTCCAGGTAGTCTTATATCGAGTAGTCTCTTAACGCGGGAGTAGGGACTCGGGTTCGTTTAGTTTAGGCCGGTTAGTAGCCAGCGATCCCCTTGTCTGATAAACGGACCTAGTTGCACTAGGTGGATTTCACCAGCGGTAATTGCAGGATATGTCTGGGTGCCCTGCTGGAAGTAAATGCATAGATTCTTTATCCGCTCGAATTCTTTTCTCTCTTTAAGAATTAAATGGAAAGAACCGATATATCCATCTTGATCCCACGTCAATCCCTTCGATCATTTCCTATCTTAGTCTCTATCTACAATTACTTCTATCCCTATTTTCGTGTTTCTTTCCAAATTAACACTTTGCTTATCCACGCCTATCTTTTTCATCTATTAGGCAATCCGAAATCTTGTCTTTATTTTACAATCCCTATCCTCCTATCTCCTTGAATCTATTTCTATCTTTTCCAAAATCTAAAAAGGCCTTATCTTCTTAAATCCTAGTCTTTCTATCTAAATAAATGCACAGCTTATCTACCTCTACACTTTTCTGTCCTTTAGGAAATCTAAGATTTTCTCTATCTTTTTTAATCCCTATTTACCTATCCAAGCG
>NC_046666.1:118712238-118713568 GCF_010883055.1 Belonocnema kinseyi | reverse complement strand
ATATGGTTACAAAAATAAATATGCAGGCGCGGACAATTGTACAGGGGTGGTCCCGAAGGAATTAACCCCCAAGCGGAGGTGTGAAAACCGTGCCGAAAGCTAAATAGCACCTGGGTGAGGTGTCTAGAACGGTGACTCTGGGATACTGGGCGACCTCTCAGAGTACGCGGCCTTATCCTTGCATGCGGGGCTTTACAAGGATAGACGAACCCCTTTCCCTAGCTTCTCTTGGGAACAACAATGACAACACCAAACATAGTTGTAGTAAATGCGGTTCAAAACAACAGAACGCGCAGGGATCCCGACAATGGGTCGGCCAAAAATGCCGACCAATCTAGAGCTGGAGGAGCCAATGAAAAAGGATTTAATGATCGCCGGCAGCGGGTGCTAATCTGGAAAATTGCACCCGCTTCCAGCGAAATCGCGGTAAAATTTCAGCCACAACCATGTCTCACGACCATGAGATAGGTGTTTACTGTCTGTAAAGGAATCAATACGACCATCGAGAAAAAGCCTCGTGCATCCTAAGAAAACGGAGCGACCCAAGGACAACCGCCTCCTGCATTTTTCCCGCAAGTGTTCTAGCATATCTTTGACACGCAGGGATGCTTTTTAGACCATTAGCAAGTGAAAGCTTGCCACCTCCAAGAGCGCCGATGATAAGAACGATCCATTTAACAGAATATTCCGGGTACAATCGTTGCAACTCCCTTATAAGGTCTCCATATCTCTCTTTCTTTTCATTCTCCTTGGTTATGATGTTTTTGTCAGCTGGTGCCGAAAATTCGATAACAAACATGGTTCGCTTCTCGAAGTCAAGAAGAACCATGTCAGGCCTCGAGTGAGCAACAGAAACAATTGTCGAGAATATAAAGTTCCAGTATATGCGGTACTTCCCATTCTCGACAATTGACTCATTTCCCTAGGAGCATTTAGAGAAGCGATATTAAGGTGAATGCCGTAGGAGTGACAGAGATGGTAATAAAGTACTCTTAGTGCCGCATTGTGCCTTTGAATGTAGGTCGTTCCCGCGTGAGTTGGACAATTAGATAGTATGTGACCTAAATGTTCGGGGTGTGCATGGCACGCCCTGCAGCTATCATCGGGAATGTCTTGGCTCAAAATGTGGCGACGGTATGTTAAGGTGGAAATGACACCGTCTTGGCATGCACAAATGAAACCCGCCATAACACACTTCAATCCGGGCGATTTAAGGAAAGCAAACGTTATACTGAAGTCAAGTCCGAGTGCTTCAGCAGCCTCCTCCGCTGCTTTGTACAGAAACGCTCCTTTGCCCACTTCTTCGTGATTCCTGACCATTTTAAGAAGA
>NC_046666.1:118670315-118712138 GCF_010883055.1 Belonocnema kinseyi | reverse complement strand
ACTACTCCAAATGAATTGAGTAGTACCGGGACGGCAAGCATGTTCGTTGCAGATACTTTGTTCCTCGCCGACAGTTCGGAAGACCAAATCTGTCGGATGAGAAGTTTGCATCTGCTTCGGAGAGTATCCTTTATAGATGTCACATCCTGAATGCGGCTCTGTGGCACGCCCAAGTATGCCTAAGTCTATCCAGCGCCAAGGTGTCGTATGGCGCTTCTATCAACGAGCTCAGGATCTTCAGGGATTACATTAAGTCTTCCTCGCTTCAAATAAACCTTGGCGCATTTGTGTAACCCAAATTCCATTCCAATGTCCTTAGCATATCGTTCGACAATCCCCAGAGCTAGATGCAGTTGCTCTCTGTTTTTAGCATAGATCTTAAGATCGTCCATGTAAAATACATGAATGATCTTGTACTTTCGATCTGCAGGTTTGCCGCACAAGTACTCGTCGGAATGGCGAAGTGCTAGAGATAGTGGCAATACTATAAGCCAGAAGAGGAGTGGGCTCATGGTGTCGCCATGAAAGACACCTCTCTGAAAGGTGACCTTGTTAGTTGTCACACGATTTTTTCCAGATGAGATAGTAAATCTGGTTTTCCAAAGCTGCATCAATCTCTCTATGCACCCAACTATTTGCGGATGAACCTTTAAGATTTCCAAAAGATAGATGATAAGTCTATGGGATGTCGAATCGAAAGCTTTCCGATAATCAATCCAGGCCATCGATAGGTCACGTTGGTAGAATGCTGCATCTTTGCAGACACATCTATCGATGAGCAAGTTCTCCCGACATCTAGCTACGCCTTTCTTTGAGCCTCGTTGTTCATACATTTCTTGCCATACAGGTTCAATTGCCCGAACAATCCTATCATTTAGGATACCTGTGAGACAGAAGGTTTTGATACAATCTGGTCCCGGTGCGGAATAGTTCTTCATCCCTCTTAATACTTTTTTCACCTCCTCCTTAGTGATGGATGGGCATTCTTTATCAGGTGTTATGAGGGCAACACATAACTCCTTGAAGCTCTTTAGATTTTCTGAGTCTTCGTCCAGTCTATGCTGAACTTCGTAAACTTCTCTCCAAAATACTTCGACCTCCTCTGGTTTGAGTGGGTGTTCGACAGTAACTGGAATTGCTAGAGTGCTACGATGCGAGTGTGGCCCCTGAAGGGGATTACATGTGCACAACTGCATGCTCTATGGTGCGAGAAACACCCGAAGCTATCGCACTTTTCGCAGCAAAGTCTGCGAAACCATGCTGAACTACTCCGTAAAAGGGGCTATGTAAGCGGAACGCCTACTCTACCACAGCTAGAACAAGTCGGCAACAGAGAAAGAGAGGCGACACTAAGACCAACCGCGGGCAGGCATCCAATAGATGTAGAGCGTTGCCAAAGGCACAATGCGGCACTAAGAGTGCTTTATTGCCATCTCTGTACTTTGACTAGTAAGTCGCAAGGCTAGGAAGCTTTTTTAAGATATATAATTCCCTGCTGGTGTAATACTATTTTGCGGGAGTTTGAAATTTGAAATATACTATTTTCGCAACGGATAAAAATACTACATTTGTGAGTGTATTCAAATGGATAAAAATTAAAATGATATATCGCTGATAGTGAGCAGTTTGGGATAGATAAAGATAGGCATTTGTGAAGAACAAACGTAGAAAAAGATAGGCCCATGGGACCACAAGGGATAGAGTCAGTGATGCAGAAAGATAGACGGTTCTAAAAACCATGGATAGAGAAAGATAGATGTCACCACTGGTCTAGAGAACCGTGGCCGCAAGTGCCTCAGGCGGTAACGGTTTATCCCGATCTCTGGGTACAGTGCGAATTCCCCAGGAGTTTGTCTGTATTTGGTCGCGGCCGCCCTACCATAGATGCTCCAGGTAGAAGAGAGACTAATCAGACCGTCGAACGCTAGCACAATGGTAGAGTCGGCTTGCCGCTCCCGACGAACTGCCTCATTCTGCAGCCGCCAGTCATCTTTACTGGCTCGTGGACGGCAGTCAGGCTAGGCGCGCAGGCGCATTCTCAAGTCTAGAGGAAACGGCGATAGCAAGTTTTTGCTTCTTGACGCATCAAGCAATGACTCGTGAGTTCAGCGTATATTAAAAATATGTCATATGGACCACCGCAGGATTTCGCCGGGAGCGGGTGCTAATCTGCAAAATTGCACCCACTCCCAGCGAAATCGCGGTAAAATTTCAGTCACCCCCACGTCTCACGACCATGAGGTAGGTGGTTACAGTCTGTAATGGAAACATCGTAGCAATCTAGCAAGTCGTAAGTCTGTTGTACCGTCCACCTAAAGGTCGCGAGATTCCGCCAATCCATTGCATTGAATCAATGTTCATTGGCTCCCCCAGACCTAGAGTGGTCGGCATTGTTGGCCAACCCATTTTCGGGAGTCCTGCGCGTTCTGTTGTTTTGAACTGCACTTACTACAACTATGTTTGGTGTTGTTATTGTTGTTCCCATGAGAAGCTAGGGAAAGGGTTTCGTCCATCCTTGTAGAGCCCGGCATGCAAGGATGAGGCTACGTACTCTGAGTGATAGCCCAATATCCCAGAGTCACCGTTCTAGACACCTCACCCAGGGGCTATTCAGCTTTAGGCACTGTTTTCACATTTCCGCTTGAGGGTTAATTTTTTCGGGACCTGGACCGGGACCCTGGACAATTTCCGTGATTGCCTATTTCTTTTTGTAGCCATATTTAGCAGAAACCCTTCGTACAGGGACCCTTTATCAGCAACCCGAGGCCCTATTCGTTGGCTTTGTCATAGGCCCTTCGGTTTGATTCTAGAGGAATCAATACCGAACCGAATATATATATATATATATATATGTGTGTGTTTGTGGGTGTGTGTGTATTTGAGCTCGAATGCCTTGATATCAGGACACGCAAGACTATGCACATGAAAAAAGCATGCATCTTAATTCTTATGTTCTTGGACTCTACATTTCACTCCGTCAAGGTGGTCGTGGGATATTGAATCCTGAATGTCTTTATAACAGGATTATTCTAGACACGTCACATAGAGTTGCAAATTAACGTGGCCCTCTTCTGAAAATGGTCAGGAAGTACGATGAAGTGGGCAGAGGAGCTTTTCTGTACAAAGCAGCGGAGGGCGTTGCTAAAACATTCGGACTTAACTTCAGTATTAGGGTTGAGAAAAATGCATAAAATCTTATCTATCTCGAGTACTTCTAAAAGACCAGATTAAGAAAGCACAGGAGAAAAACTTCCGCGAAAAGCTTCTCGGTGAGAGGATGCAGGGCATCTTCCATAGAAATGTAGTCGATCGGTCAACTTCATGTGGGCTAGCTTTTGCTTTTCTTGAATCACCCGGATTAAAGTCTAGCACAGAGGGTTTTATTTTGGCATATCAAGACTGTGTCATTTTCACATTAACATACCGTCGGCACATTTTAAGCCAAGATATTCCCGATGATAGTGGCAGAGCGTGCCATACGCACCTTGAGCATTTAGCGCACATACTATCTAATTGTTCAACTTATGCTTGAACGACCTGCATCCAAAGGCATAATGCGGCACTAAGATTTCTTTATTACCATCTCTGTCCCTCTTACGGCATTGACCTTAATATCGCTCCTCTAAATGGTCCTAGAGAAATAAAATAAATTGTCGAAAATGAGAAATACCGCATAAACTGGAACTTTATATTTTCGGCAATTGTATCTGATAGGTATGAGGTATAAGAAGTACCTTATAAGGGAGTAGCGACGATTATACTCGGAATTTTTTGTTAAACTAATCGTCAGCATAATCGGCGCTCTTGCAGGTGAAAGCTTTCACTAGTTAATAGTCTGAAAAGCATCCCTGCATGTCGAAAATATGCTTAAACACTTGCGAGAAAAATGCAGGAGGCGGTCATCTTTGAGTCGCTCCGTGTCCTCAGGGTGCAAAAGACTTTTGCTGGACCGTCGTATTGATTTCGTTTCGGATTGTTATAACCTATCTTACGTTCGTGAGACGTGGTTATCTCTAAAATTTTACCGCGATTTCGCTGGGATCGAGTGCAGTTTTTCAGATTAGCACCTGCTCCATACGAAATCCTGCGGTTGTTCTTATTAGGAGCCCTAGAAATCGAGTGCGAATCGCAAAAATAAAACCTAGGACAAACGGTGCAGCCATCTTGTCTGATTTTTTGTATAAATGCACTAAAGAGTATAAAGTCTATCAATAAAGGCCGCTTTAAAAAATTTATTTTTCATTAGAAATGGAAAAAAAATGAAATTTTCCTCGATATCATCGTGGTGGTAATGTGTTTTAACATTTAGCGAGGCTGGGGGCAGGAAATGCAATTTTCAGGCCCGGATTTTCTTTCGGAGTACAATAGCGAGAAAAGGAAAAGTACAATCCGTTATGATTGAAGTCTGCAGGTAATGAAACGTCAATTATAAACGACTCTGATTCATTCGAGGGCCAATACACTGCATACGTAAACTAGGGGCCGCTGCCAAAATAAGTAGATAAATTCCCAAAACGTATAAGTTTGGGTAACTTACTCCTGAAATAGTACCGTGTACATTAAATGACAATATAGAAGCTCTTTGCATAAAGAGGCAGATTGTACTAACATACAAGATATCAATAACACAGGGCCGCAAGATGAAATTGAGGTGAAGCATCTTTTAGCCTATTCGACCTTTATGTTTTTGGGGTCGCTGATCACGATCCTGGTTTCCATATGACCTCTTCACAACTAGATCTAGGTCTAGGAACGAGACTCTCTTGTAGTATGTTCATCGATCCTGGAGTTAATTCTTGCATGAGTGGCCAGTCCTTTTTCACATAATGTTTTTCTCAGGCACGACTGTCCCACTCACAAACAAAACATGGATACTTTGAGTTTCCGCTTAGTTGACCTAATAAAATACGAGTTCTTTTCAAATCTCCAACTAATTGCCACTTGTGACTATCAAACTTCAATTTTTCGAGTAGAAAATGGAGATTATTGCATTGCTCTTTCAAGATCACTGAATTACTAACTGGTATAGGGGCATATATGTTTCCATTGTAAAGTAAGACAGCTTTCAAACTCCTCACTGATGAATCAATAAATAGTAGCCAGTCACTCGCTACATATTGAACACTTTTATACTCATTTATCAGTCCTTCAATATCATTACAATAAACCAAACCCTTTGCTTTAGAGAAGAATTTCCGGAATGGGCGATCTGCATCACGATAAAAACTCACTCGATTACCTGGAGTTAAAAAATTCTTCTCTTTTAATCTAGAAGCTACGAGTTCGGAAATTTCTTTCGTGAGTTCTGCGTCTCGAACCACTTCACTTAGCTTGTCTTGAGTAAAGCCATGAGCATTTCCGGGCAACCATCTTCTGATTTTTGCGATTCATTTAGCTAGTCATCTTGTTGATCTACGAATTCTTCAAATGACATTATTCTATCTGTATCATAAGTTTCTGTTTCAAAAAAGACTTCGTCAGTAAATATCTGATGTTTACTTTCAACCTGTTTAATGCTGATTAAAACAGCATGAATCAAAGATGGAACAGATGCATATAATATTATAGAATTATTCTTTCTATTATACCCAGATGTATTAGTCAAGCAGAAATAGGAATCAGTGTGATGCTCTTTTGGCTCTCGCCAGATCGTCGGAGAAACAAATATCTGTTTCTTCTTTTCCATATTTCGTAGGGAGCAAGTGACACATAATATTTTTTGAGTCCAAAAATTGTGCAGTTCATTGGTATCTATATTGAAACATTTTTTGGAATGTGCTTTCAAAGTATCTGTAAATTGCCTCACCTGATTTGTGATGTCATATTTCCCACAAACAACGCAAAAGTTGTTTAACCGATTATAACATAGGGTTGTTGATGCACTTGTAGTATTATACTCTAAAAGGGCCAAGGTTTCCACCAAATTAGAGCTGCGGTCGCATAATGACCGACGATTGCGGGCCCGCTTGCTCACCCTGACCAATCGCCGATACTGTGTTTCCGAGTCCCTATATCGTACGGCTACTTTTTCTTGTTTTTGCAATAGCGGCTTGAATGTGATTTCGTAAAATAACAGGCCCATTATCTGAAATTCAAAGTCGGTTGAATGTAAACACTCAAGCTTGAAATTCAATAGTAACTCATTAAATTTTTCATTTTAGACTCTGAACCTATCATTTAACGAAATCACATCCACCAGGATCGTGATTAGCGAGCCCAAAAACATAAAGGTCTACTAGTTTGAGACCCGTTCATAGCTAACATATCAAATGAGAGATCAAAAGAAATATTTGACCTCTAGATGATCTCTAAATGACCTTCAGAGGTCGGTTTGACCCACCGGTCAAGAAGTATTCGTACGTAAAATTTTCCTCTCTTTCACAATCCGGGGTGAAAGAAATTGCATCAATCAAATGAAGGTGCTTGACCTTCATTTGACCATGACATAGACGTGATGCGGTCATATGGACACTGGGATCGTGATAAGCGACCCCAAAAACGTAAAGATCCACTGGTTCCAGACCCATTCCTAGCTAACAGATCAGCCGAGAGATTAAATGAAGGATTTTACCTCTAGATGACTTCCAAACGACCTTCACAAGTCGGTTCGACAAACAGTTCAAGACGTATTCGGACGTAAAATTTTCCGCTCTTTCAGCATCCGATGTCAAAAAAATTGCATCAATCGAACTAAGGTGTTTAACCTTCATTTGATCTTGTTCTATACGTGATGGAGCTATATGGACATCGGTGTCGTAATCAGCGATCCCAAAAACATAAAGGTCAACTAGGCTAAAAGATGCTTCACCTTAATTTCATCTTTTGGCCCTGTGTAATCTATGTCACCCAATTTCTGCCAAAAAATTACAAGTTTATTCACATAATACGAAAACATTACATGTTTGCACAGGGTTGTCATTACAGGGCATGTTGCAAGGACTGCCGGTAATAACGGGTTATAGAAGTTTAGCGCTCCGTTTTGTTTGATACACTTTTGCACTTATTTTTCTGATATCATTTAGCATCTAATATATCTAATAAATCATTGTTATGCTCGCATTTTGTCTTAATTAAATATGTTTTTACAGATTATATTTGTATTTGAATCAGCTTACGAACCTGATAACAACGAAGTAGGGCAACACCTTTCTCGGCATGGAGATGGCGTTCGTGATGTTGCCTTTCGTGTTGAAGACATTCATTTCATTATAAAGGTAACCTGGCGTATAACGCCTGTTGATTGCTACTTACAGGCGATGCGTTTGAAGTGTAGCAGTAAACAGGTGTTATACGTCTTATTTTTTTTTTTAACTTTCTACCGTTACAAACAAAACTATTGCGAATAATCCGTGACTTTTTATGGGGAATTTTAACGTAGAATCCGAATTTAAACAATTTAAAAGTTGATTTTGCTGTTTTTTCGAGTTTTTTTTAAAGGAACCGAATTCGCCAGGGACTGTGGCAATCGTTCAGGCACTGATAAAGTTCTAATGTCGAATGCCAATGTGAATTCACTGACTGACACATTAACTGACACTAAATTCCAGTCTGAGTACCACTGCATGGAAACGCTTACTGTCGCCTGGATATTCTTGATTTTAAATGGTTGGGTTAGGAGGTTAGGTGGCAGAAGATTTATACAAATTTATTTCAAAACAAATGCTTAAACTTTAAATCGAGTTTGACATTTGCACAGAAAGAATAGTAACATATTTCTTCTATAAAACTGTATTCACTTTCAGCGATATTGGACAAGAAACCAAAGTTTTTTGTTTAAAAAATTGGTTACAAATTCAACGATTTTATTGAAATCTTCTTTTTTAAAAATCGTTTTTATTGTTAAAAATATTCATTTTAGTAAAACTTTTTTTTTCTGTCTCGAAATGTCATGATTCCATTTTAATTGAGTAATTATCTTGTATATTAGGTTAGTTCAAAATTCATCTTTTTCATAGAAAATTCTTTTTGTTAGTTGAAAATTCACCTTCCGTGATTCAAAGTGATCTTTTTTGTTGCAAATTAATCTTTTTTTTAATTAAATGTCCGCACTGTTTTTTAACGTTCTACATCTTAGCTTACAAACTTCACAGTCTTCTTGCAAATTCATTTTTCATGGTAAAAGAATCATCTTTCTTTGTTGAAAATAAACTTTTAAGATAAAAATTCAACTGTTGGCGAAAAAATTGGGATTTCTGTCCTATAAATTCAAATATTTGATTTAATTCTATTATTTTTTTATAATCAAACTATTTCATTGAAAATGCATCTTTGCATGCTGAAAAAAATAATTATTTCGTCAAAATCTAATTCATTTTAGAAATTTTAATTATTTTCTTAAGTTTTGTGTAAAGTTTAGTTTTTTTAGTGCAGAAAAGTTACCAGAGCTTCAAATGTATTTGAGGATTAGTTATAACCTTTAAATACTTTAAAAATCCTTGAGTGCAAATTCAGATTTATATTAATAAGATACCGGAATGAAATTATTAGAATTAAGATCAATTGGCGGAATTAATTATAATCATAAGTTATTCAATGTCACGCATGCCAAGAATAAGAAATTGTAATATTGTAAATTGTTATATATATATTTACTACCATGGAGCACTGCCTGTTTCATATTAGTATTACCAGCATTAAATTATTTATCGATTAAGTAGAATAGTCATTAAAAAACTAATAATCGTGTTTTATTATTCCAGAAAATTTTAATGAAACTGGATAACTCGGCTTCAATGTTTAGCTTTCTGTAATTTGCTGCTCGCTTTCAATCCACCATTGCGCATGCGATAATATATTCCTCCTCTCTCAAGACTTGGACAACATTCGTAGTGAATCGGAGCGAATGCGAGCTAGGCCGAGAATGAATTTCACGATTTCCACAATGACTGACACTGAATGACACTATATAACGGCAAATGCCTCATGCGTTTGAAAAAGGTGGAAATCACATGATTGCCTCAGTGACTAGCCTTTCGCTTGAAATAAAAAATGATAATAATAGTTATTGATAAAGCAAGGAACGTAAGTGGCACTTTTTAATCGTATAAAGTTACAATACGAGCCAGAGCCTATGGTCCCGCCAGAAAAAAGATAGTTTTCACATGAATTGAACTGAAAAGGTTAAGACACACCGCAAATACCGCTTTCTACACGTACAAATGCGTTCCGAATGTTTGAAGTCAGCGAATTTCCTCTAATGCGCCAGCACGCAAATGCTTTAGAATTAGTCACTGCGCTAGAATTCGTGATCGTAAAATATGCACTCGAATTCATCCCTATTCATCACGCCGAATTTCTTAAAGTATTGATTCATAGCATTTAATCCGTAACAGAAAAAACAACATGCAGAGCATTCACTAAGACTAATCAAAAGACGGGATTCAAGTGTATTGAAAAATTTTGATTTATCCCAATCCGTATCAATTCTTTCTGTTCTGTTGGAATACGTTATGTTATTACTTTAAAATCCTTGTACACTAAGTGAACCGTATATAGGTCAATGGGTAGGAATACTGGTACAGCGATCGCATGCAGCCAGCAAAATCAATAAGAGCGTGTGATAAGCAATTTACATTTAAATATGTTGAACGCATTTGAGGTTTAGCAGTTATCCTTGTCATTTACATTGATTTTCTAGTCCCTATTCTAAATCGAGGTAGAATTATAGCTCAATTAGCGAACATCAAAGTATCGTGGATTTCGCCTTTTAATAATCGTACATAATAGTTTTAGTCATATAATGGGCGATCTTTGACTTACTTTCTATAAAGATCTTTACTCTATCTTTGATCGATGTAAAATAATTGCAAATATAGGATGATAAAATCATCTTTATTTTATGTAACACTTAGATTTGTCAATTACGACAAGAAAATATTTCTAGAAAGTTGAGGCTCGGAAATTCGGAGACACTCGAAAAATAGAGTCAAAGATTTCATAAAGCTGATACGCAAAGATCGTTAAAGACAAGTCTCTTTTATAAACAGCTGCAGAGGATACTATCCAATTGGGCTCTCGTAGAGAGAATTCCGCCAAATTAAATTCCAAACACTTAGGATTTTATTCTTTCAGATTTGAACCATCGGACAAGTTCCAGAGGGCTTAGTCGCTGGGCTTCTCCTGCTGATTCCCATCTGCGATCTGTGCTCTTCGGACACAAGATCCAGACACGTTTTGCGACTGGCCTGCTCCTTTTATAGTTTCACTTTCAGTTCTCCCTTCTTGATCTTACGTAACGTCGTCGAGCAGAGAGTTTCTGAAGTCTGCGCTACAGATTTTCTCCTGTGGGATGCTGCGTTTAAGAAGGATCGCACAGGAGATACTACTTTTGCCTATTTTTAGGCACCCCTTGTAACTGGAGGGTTACACCTGCGCCCAAAATAAAGGCGAAGCCATAGAATTTAGTATAAAATTAAAAAAAAAAGAAACGCATGGAAATGATCCTTTTACATGTTTAAACAGAAGTTACGGATATGGGTGCGTACAAAGATAATATAATGGTAATTAATCTTACGTTTGTTTGTTCTATGTGCGTGGTACTGTCCCCTCTCCCTTTCGCCATCGGTATTGCTTAAGATGTAAACGTTAGTGGCAATTTGTTTCTTGAATTTATAGGGTCCTTTATAAAGAGCTAGACATTTTGCCATTGTACCTGTAGCTGGATTTTTCACATTGCAGGACTTGGCCAGTACTCATTCGTCGATTTTAAAAGTTACCCCTTTCTTCTTGGCGTTGAGTCTCTCTAATTTCTCCTCTCTCTTTCTCTTTATGTGTTTCCTTAGTACCACTAATTTTTCGTGCTGATTGTTCTCAGGCTGACGTGGGATGCGCGGCAGGAGGTCGTTCCACCATCTTTTTGGCTTTCATCCTCATAGGGCCTCACAAGGGGTGATTTCCGTCGAATTGTGGTGTGACTCATTAATGATAGTCTCCACATTATCTATCTATGAGTACCAACCACTGTGTTGCTCGGGTGGCAGGAGGGTCCGGAAGAATCGGGCGAGTTCGCGGTTCACTCTTTCGACCATACTGGTTTGAGGGTGTCGTATAGATGTAAGAATGATTTATATGCCCTTGTCATTTAATGCTTACTCCCGCGATGGCTGGTAAATTGCGTGCCTCTGTCCGAGAGAATGTTTTACGGTTTTCCTAAATGTTCTTCAAACTCCGTGTTTGGTTTTCGTCAAAGGGCCAAAAAATTAATTAATACAATTTCTAGTGGCTCTTTTGACGATACGGGCTCTTGTATGGCCTGTGAGGCTTGTGTAGATATCTTATTTCATTGGCACGAGTCACATGTCGCCAATAGCTGACGTGTGAGTTTGGCTAATTTCGATGCGTAAAATGATTCTCGCATTATTTTGTATGTTTTGTCAGGTCCTGGATGTCCATTAGAGGAGTGGCATTCCCATATGGTATTCTTAGCAATGTCTGGTGGCAAGTTATTTCGGTACGTCCATCCATCGAAGTGATTTAGGGTCCTATTTATCACCTTGAACCACGCCGTTTCTCCTGCATCCCTTTCAGCTATTTCTGCTAATCGTTTAATTTTGTTGTTGTTGAGATGATTCCGCGTGATACTTCTTATTTCTTGAACGATTTCAAGTGGCCATTGATAGCTCAGGTGTAATGATATTATCCTTGCCAGGCAGGTGTTTGACTTTTACATCGTAGTCCTGTATGGTCAATATCCATCGCGTCAGTCGAGCATTTACAAATTTGCACGTTTTTCGGAACAATAATGGAAGGTGATCCGTCCGATTTATAATTTTCGCACTGTGCAGGTAAGTATGCAATTTTTGTAGTGCCCATACGATTTCAAGAAGTTCCTTTCCGTTGCAAAATATGTGAGCTCGGGTCCTTTTAGAGTACGAGTCGCCAATGTAATTATTTCTTTCTCTTCTTTATTATTTAGTTGATAGGGCACAGCTCCTAGGGCGTTGTTACTTGCGTCTGTTTCTAAGTAGTATCTTTTTTTCGGATCTGGAAAGTATAACATGATTGACATTCTGAACAATTCTTTCACACTCTCAAAGCTTTTCTGCTCCTCTTTACTCCAATCCCATACAGCTCCCTTTTTTATTAGCTTCAACAATGGCCCTGTTTCCGAGGCATGTTCCTTGCTGAATTTAGAGTAGAAATTTATGAGTCCTAAGAATCTTCTCACAGGGTTGCCATAAGACCTGGAAGACCTAGAAGAACCGGAAAAGTCATATTTTTGAAAAAAGTGACTTATAAACCTGGAAAAGTCATGGAATTTGATAAAAATTGACTGGAAAACCTGGAAAAGCCATGGAATTTGGAAAATGACTGGGACTTTTTCAGTTGTCTCTTTTTCAAAGTCCTAATACTTTAGTATTTCATAGCGAAACCTATATTTAAAACTTAATATGAAATGATTTATTTATATTTGAACGAGCGCGGGATGATGGAACCAAGATTACGATGTTGGCAACATCGAGGTGTCATATTCATAGTTGCTTAAATTTGGTTGGGTCAGATGTTCTGTTTTTGTTTTGCGCTAGAATTGTGTGTGAATTTCGCTATGCAAAACGCTGAATCAGTAAAACTGTCTCTGTTTCCAGAATCATCTTTCTGATTTTTATTACAATTTTTATAACACCAACTCTGCAGATAAGTTAATGATAAGTTTTTGAGTTCATTAGCACAAATCATTAAGTGTACAAATCGTTTCAATTACGATTAACCTACCATCCATCCGCTTGCACCCCCGGTAGATTGCCGGATTTGCATGCAAATCAAATTGGACGGTAAACAGTGCAAGCGGATAAAGGTGAAAAATTCTCTGATTAAGTGCCATTTTTGGCCTATTTAAATTTATTTTTGCTTGCTTTAATAATGTAGAATATCATTTGGGTATCCAGAGTTAGATCATTCATTTTCAAATAAGATAATTAAAAATAACAGAGAAAAGATGAAATGTCGAAATATGATCAAGATTCATAAATAAAATCAGAACCTGAAAACATAAGTCAATTTGAAAGAATAGATGGAAAACCTAGACATATGAGTATTAATTATAATCATTTAATCATGTCAATGATCATTAGTTTTCTGTACTCAAATAAGTAAAAACGGCAGAATGAAATTAGAGAGTTAGAATTGAGAATAATTATTTATTATTATTCTATGGATGTTAATTTATTAATTTTTATAAATCCGAGTTTGAAAGAGGTCTTGGATTCAGAAATCATGTACTTATTAAAAACACAACAAAATATGATGTTTTTAATGAAAATACACGTTTTATTTTCATTCTAGTGGAGAAAATGTGTAAGAAATGTTTCTACCAGCAAAGCTGGGAGAAAGAATTTCACTCTATAAAGCCATCTTCAAAAGAAGTTCGAACTCAATATTATAGTTCAGCATTTCTACATAAAGCTACAGCCAGTGATTTGTTAAATTCTTTCGTAACTGAAATTGAACAACTGAATTTGAAACGTTTACTTCATGTTTCTATGGATAGCCCCAATGTGAATTTTAAATTTCAAAAAGATTTAGAAAACCTATGTTTCCTCAAAAAATGATGCTGATGATTCAGGAATACTCTCCATGGGGTCTTGCGGGTTACATGTCGCGCTGCATACACCCCTAGCCTCGAAAAATAACCCATAAACGGCTAGTAACACTAGTTTTTGGCTATTATATACTAAAGAGTGTATCGGAGGTCTATTTTAAGTTTTGACCTTGCGAATGAATATTTAAAAAAAATTCATTAGGCTTGTTGGAGCTAGTGTTTCTGTTGTGTAAGAGGGTAATAAGCTGTCACAAGTTTTTTTAAGCCGGATTTTTAAGCTTTGAATGCAACAAAGCAATTCTCTTACGTGGATTTTTTATTCATCACTTGCGAATTTCAAAACTGTGAACACCGTGTTATATTCAGTTGGAGGTAAATTGACAAAAGGCAATGCAGGAATATGTGATCCACGTAAGAACGGGTAGCTGTCAGATTTCCCATAAAACCTTGCCATAAAAGAAGAGAAGAAGCAGCATCCTTGTAGCTTGACCAAAAACACAAAGCTGCAACTGCATTTGCAATATTTTTTGACACAACTTTTCTAAATAAAAATACTGCCAGAGAAAGTAATAGGCAAGAAATAAATGAGCGAGGTCTTGTTGCTGCAGTAGTAGCATGGCCGATGGCTATAGACTTTTTTTCATTTTTCATTATCGGTTTTTTTACCTTTTGCGATAGCTGTATCTAAAAATGTACGCAACGTGGGCACAACTGAAGCAATTGCTTCACACATAAAGTCCTTGATATCTGGTTAATCTGTTATATTATATGGAGTGCTTCGTATATCTTCTTTTACTATCTGCCCCGCTGTTGTCACAATTCTCATACGTTCTTCCTGTTTGTTGTCCGATCGACTTGAATACCAACTGTTTATGACTTTAAATCCCGATCCGCGGAAGCAAACAGTTGTTGGTTTGGCTCAAGGTTTCGGAAAAATTATCTGATCCCCATAAGTATTAAGTAATTTGATCGAGCATCTTCTCCTACAAGACATGATACGCTGTTTATCCGTCTTGAAACTTGCTCACTCCATTCGTCCTTTCGGTTAGTAGCATGAATTTAAACCTTATCTCAAAGACTTCTGGTACGTACCATGTACGTAGGGTGACGTACATTTTTCATTTACTTTCCTTTCTGCTGCTGGGTCCCAATTTTCTCCATAAAACAGGCAATTTGTCTTGAAATTAAATATTTCGACAGAACGGAAAACTGCATTACTCTTGCCTGGATTTTTTTGCGATGTTTTTAAATCTTGATTAATATTACGCTGCTTCATATACTCACGTCTATATATTTTATGTACTTCTATCGAGTCGACCCTTTGTAATAAGTTGTTATTAAATTTTGTCGCATATAAAACATTTACTTGTTGAAGCCATGATGAATTTCAAATCACAACTGCATCATAGTGCTTCAGCACCTTTTCTGCTTACTCTGTAAAACAAGTGAATAGAGAGTGTCTCTTTCTCGAATCTACGGACTGTAGTATTTATGCGGTTCTGCATGAGGCGAAGAGTTTATCCCGTCACTTAAGGATGCTTGGGACCCTTAAAAAGGAGTTCACCGCGTTTAAGCCTCTTTAACGGCATTTAGGCCTGGACCCTTGCCCACAACCAGAAATCGGCACTCCGCTTTTCACTTTTCATGCAACGTATTCTCAGAGATAAGAGGTCAAGGTCTGAGTAAAGCCATCTCTAACATAAATAATGGGTCTTATAAGAAAACTGAAAAAAGGATTTTTAACTTGTTAGATATTTAACTATGGAATATTAAATAAAATTTTTTTAAATATGCCGAAACCTAAGCACGCGTTAAATAACATTTTTCAAAATGGGCCGAAAATTTAGCGCGCGAGTACTTTTCGCGCCACGCGCCAAACAGCGCTACCAGCCGCTTAAGAGATGTTTTTCGAGGCTAGGGACATAATTATGAATAAAATAAAATTTGATCTTTTTTTCTGGAAATCGAACTTTTGCAAGCTAATTTCCCCAGACTATCATCTGTAACTGAATCAGGAATTTTATTATATGTCAGATTTACAGACCAGGGATCCTTCTTTCCTCCTTTAAAGATTCTGTGCAAATTTAAATTTTTCTCTTGAACATAGGTTTGCTGATTAGTCATAATAAAAAGTTTGTTCTCATGTCTTTTAACATTGTTTAAAAATCTTTTATTAAGGAAAATCTGATGTTTTAAAAGATCAATAATTTAATCTTGTTGTAAACATGCTTCAAATTCACTACTGATTCTGTAAATTTTTCATTAAAAAAAATTAGCATGATTTAAAACATCTTTGATTAGTATATTAATAGTGACAGTTTAAAATTATTTAAAATGTGTTCAAATTTTATATTGCAAAAGTTACTGTGAAAGGCAAAATCTCCAAAGCTATTATCCAAGATAAATACTGTTTCAGGTAAAACATAATTTCATCTACACTTAATCAAATTCTTGTTTGAGAAATACTGCTTCTTAATTTTTGACTGATATCATACTATAATTGAACCTTTCTGAAGTCCTCAAAATCACGTATGAATTTGATCTTATTAAAAAACATAACGTTAAAAAAGAGGGGCAGGGGTAGAAATGGCCTCTAATATAAGTAAGATAAATAAAAATTTAAGATATTTAAATGAGATTAAAATTAAATAAAAAATCCTATTAAATGTCCAATAATCAAGTTTATGTGCAGAATATCTGAAAATAAAACCAAGAATCCGACGATAAAATTTTTATTTCAGGTATGTTTATAATCGGTTTGCCTTGTGACAGGAGTAGAAAATTAATGGAAAGGATTTTGAATTGGAGAACGTGTAGAGTCAATAAGGGCCAAACGATTAAAAAAAAGGGTTCATTAACCAACTTACAAATCAGTGGAAAGAGAGAGAGAGAGAAATGGTGCTACAGGCCTGAGCCAGGTGGTGAAACCAAGATCGGTTCATGTAATGCTGGTGAAACCCATGCGGCGAAGCCAAAGTACCTAACTACAGCTGGTGGTTCTCTTTAGCAATGGGGTTGCGATCATGTAAGTGGAGGGTTAGGGGTGGGGTGTATGGTGACACGAGAGAAGAGACTTCGCACGGTAGCAAATCTGTCTCTTTAACTTGCATTTTGTTTCTCAGGCTAATCTTCGTTCCGAATTCTTATTTTCCTAGTTAACTTTCATTCCTGCATTTTAATTATAGTCGCTTCTATCGCGTACTTAATATTTGGAAATTTTGGTACCCAACAAATCTTTTTTTCATAATCCATTTTTCAACGTAATATTTCTATCATATCGGATTCTATGATTCCTATCGATCTTAAATCTGGCACCAGTCTGAATAATAAGTATTTTTTGGTATGACTGACTTTGATTGGAATTAAAGCTTTTCCTGTAATTTTTCTTTGTTTTTGTTTATTTGCTACCTAAATGTGTTATTTATTGGTTTTTTAATATCATAATACAGATTTTTGATCGTTTGTGTGGATTTTTTAGATGCGTATGAGTGTGTTGTACCGGTGTCAACTAACACTCTAAATTTGTGATTTTTAAAATCTATTAGAAGATCAAATCTTTTTTTATCATTTTTCATCGGTTTTCGCGATTTGTAATTAAAATGTCGGTTTTCTAAATTTGCACCCTGGCGGACCGAACGAACCGAATGGAGTCTCTACAAAGTACCCGTTAAGACCCCATTGGTTCTCCTTTCGGTTCCTTTTTAAAAAACTAAAAAAAAAAACAGCAAGATCAACTTTTAAAATGTTTAAATTCGGATTCTACGTTAAATTATCTATTAAAAACTCACGGAGTAATCGCAGTACTTTTTTTTGCAGCGTTAAAAATTAAAAATATGTCATTAACTTCTGCTGAAGGTGACTTCAAGCGCATCCATAATAGCGCAAGTAGTATGTTGCGTGCGAAGTTTAAAAATAAAATTCTCTTTCACTTACATCGTAGCGTTGTGGTCTGAGGTTTCCACTGCGTGGCGCTAGCATGCAGACAAAATTCTTAAAGTTACCGACGGAACGTTTGTTAACTGCTACTAAAAGAAGATGCACTTGAAGTCGCCTTCTGTCCATGTAAATGACAGGTATTTTATTTTTTTAAGTTTTTGACGCTGCCAGAAAAAGTATTGCGATTATTCCGTGAGTTTCAAATGCAAATTTTAACGTAGAATCCGAATTTCAACGAATTAAAAGTTGATTTTGCTGGTTTTTTAGTTTTTTAAAAAGAAACCGAATGAGGTCTTTACGGGTACTTTGTAGCCGTTCCATTCGGTTACTTCGGTCCGCCAGGGCATCGACAAAATCCTGTTGACTTGGATTTGTTTCACTTTTTTTATTATCGCTAGTATTTTTTATAATTTAATTGCTTTTTTATTTCTATTTTGTCCTTCATTTTCTTTTTTATCTTCTCACTTAATATTATTCTCTTCCGCTTTACATAAAACCGCTGGTATTTGCGGAAAATTATTCGTTTTTTCTGTCCGTGTGTTTCTTAACAGTTGACTAATTGCATTCAATAATAATTGGCCAGCTGTATTTTGATTTCTAAAACTACTAACACTATGCATAAACCTCTGATTTCCTGGGTACCTCTGATTATAATCAAAGGTACCCAGGTAATCACAAATAAATCACAAATAATTATTTTGTAAAATGTCCATTATTATTTCGAAACCTTGGGTAAGAAAATGTTGGATTTCCATTTGAAAATCTCGGCTGAAATTGTTTATTTTGTTGGTTTCGATTCATGGGTCTGAATTGTCTTCATTGATTCTGATCATAATTTTGTTTTTTATCTCCATATTGATTTTCGTTTTGAAAATCATTTTCTCTCTGATCTATTTCTGTATCTTTTTTATTTGTATCAATTTTACCATTATCTTTATCTAAAATGCTTATTTGTTGACCTCTAATACAAGATTTTGTCAAATCTATTTCCCATTCTTGAGTTTCTAAAGTACTGCTATTCTCAGTATCTATTCTCTAATTTCCTAACGTATTCTCAGTTTTGGAAGATAGTATCTCAATTTCATGTAAATGTGGAGTACGGTTTTGTCTGTTTGAGTTTGAGGTGCTTTCTGTCTGCGTTTGTGTTTGTCTTTTCTTTCTTGGGATTGCACCCATCAATTGACTTGGCTGTACCGCCCACTTCCCATTATAATTTGCTCCTAACCGTTATCGATCCTAAATTTAGATTCCTTCCTAATTTTTCACCTCTATTTTCGTTTTCGACCGATTGAATATCAATGTTTGCGATTTCTTAAATGCTTTATTTTTCCAGATCTTAAACGCATTCGCTTTTTGTATTTTTAACGTTCTAGCTAAGAGGTCCCTGTGTCTAATTGAAAACCGGCACGTTCTCTCAAGTGAGCGTCTTAGTTTTTACTGCTGGGAGATGCGCGTGGCCTGACCACATAGCGGAAATATCCACTAAGGGCGGAGAAGCTTGGGGTTCGTTGAGTCACGTCACTCAAACTGTTGTTTCGCGCGCCAATTTCTGTGACTGACGCCGCTTTCTTTTCTAGTTCTCGTAGATTTTCTCCTAATTTTCTCTCATTTTTTTTATTACCGAATTAAATGTTGCCAGTTTCATGTTTCCGAAATTCATTTCCGTTTTTGTCTTTCTAAAAAAATTATAATTTTTAATTTACGGTTTTTTTTTAAACCCTTCACGTATCCAATCCTTCCACAAGGAGTGTAGATAAGGCGTTTTTTCTCAGGGTATTTTTTCATTTTGTTAAAGGTGGCAGGGCTTGCGAGCACGAGAAGTATGCCAAATATTTTGAATGGATATATAACAGTCTTCATGCACTTTGTCGATATAAATATACAATTCAACCCGCACTCTTTCTAGCAAAATTTTCAACAACAATTTTATAAAACAATTTTTAAATATTTTTCCGATTGCATTTTTCAAAATAAAAAATTCTGTTCTCCAATGGCATGCATGCATTATTGATTTTAAAAATTCATGATTCATTGAGACATCTACTCGACTTGAGATTTTGGAGGGATTGTCGGTTTTCTAAAAAGGGCGCCAAATTTGTGACGGGTGTCACAAATTAAGTGAAAGGAAAGGAGTTTGAAGTCGAGAACGGGTGAAGTCAATAAGGGGCAAACTATGAAAAAAGGGTTTATTAACCAACTTACAAATCAATAGATAAAGAGATGATGCTACATCAGAGCTGCCAGATCGTGGATGAAATTTACCCCCATCATAACTACCGTTTGGGAGCCGTAAGGCAGAAGTTTTATGATTACCACTGTAAGTTCGTACGTAAGCCGAAAATGCACGATTCGAACATCGGTTTTCTCAGGTTTTCTGCTGCACGATGATTGCCAATCTGAAAGCTTCGTAAAACTTAAGTGGTCTTCTATTTATACCTCGATCCACATTTGAAAGAAATTGACGATTTTGATGTTTCGCGTTATTCTTAATTTCATCCATGAGTCGATTTTGCGGTTATGATTTTTAGGTGTATATAATATGAATATTATTGATGCTAATATTATAATTATAAAATATTACATTAATATTAATGACTAGTTGCGTATTTTTAATAGAAATAGTTCAACTTTCAACTAAAATAATTATTTTTCTGCAAAAAAAATTCTGATAAAATACATAAATTTAAAAAAAAAATGTTAAAACTGTTTTCAACAAAATAGTTAAGTTTGTATCCAAAAGGCTGAATTGTATACTTAAAAAACGCATTATTAATAAAATGCATGAACTTTGCATAAAATTTTTTTGTGCAAAATCTTATTTTATATAAAAAATTCATGTTTAATCATGGTTAATTTTAAATTTAAAAACTTCATGAAATATTTCAAATCCTTCAAAATATCATATTAAATTACTGTAATCAATTAAAAATTCCTTGGAATCCTTAAAATTCTCTCAAATTTTTCCAATCCTTCAAAATCTTTTGAAACATCAAGAACTTTTTTTTGGATTTCGAAATTATTTTGGAATTTTGAAAAATAACCCTTCCAAAATTTTTTAATCCTTCGAAACTCCCGTAAATTATAAAAATAAATTGAAAATTCCTTGACATCTTTTAAAACATCCTCAAAATATTGAAATGTTTGTAGATTAGAGTTTTGAAAACGGGATCAATAAAAATTCAAAGCTTTTAAAATTTAATTTTGAAAAATGTTAATCTATTAAATAAGAATAATTTTCAACTCTATGGGTTTCAAGTTTTCAAATTTTGAATTGTAAATGGGGAAGTTTATTGACAACAAATTAATAACCATAAATAAATTGAAAGCGTTCAAAATTTAAATGTACGTTTTTCCATTGGACAATCTGTAAATGAAATTATTTCAGACTGAAATCTAGAAAGCCGAAAAATTTCAACGTGTTAAAAATTTTAATGTTTGTAGATTATTTTAAAAAATCCAAATTGCTTTAAAATGTTTGAAAGGTGTCAAGCTGCTTCAAAAGATTTGGAAGATTTTGAAATACCTCAGAGGAATTTTTAATTAATTTCAATAATTTAAAGCAATTTTAAAGTATTTAAATTATTTTTTAACTTTTCTGCTTGAAAGTGGAACTGCTTTATTGAAAATGAATTTCTTTTGTGCAAAGTTAATGTATTTTATTAATAATGCGTTTTTAGTATACCATTCAGCCTTTGGGATAAAAATTTAACTTTTTGTTGAAAACAATTACAATTTTTTTTAAATATATGTATTTTATTCAAAATTTACTTTTTTTAGCAGAAAACTAATTGTTTAAGTTAAAAGTTGAACTATTTCTATTAAAAGATAGTCAACTGTAACAATATTAATATAATATTTTATAATTATAATATCAACATCAATAATATATAGTATAAAAAGTAATAATAGGGATGATAAGAACGTGCAAAATAAGAATGGAAGTTTGAAGAAGAGACTGAGTGAACTTGAAAGAAGATTGGAAGGGGAAAAAGGGCGAAGAGAAAAAATAACGTAGTTAAGGATTTGAAAGTTGTGAGTGAAATAGGGAAAGCGGAAATAAAAAATCCAATGAGCGATTTTGGAAAATAGAGAGTAAATAGAACAAAGCGCATGGACAGAGAGGAAAAAGGAGAGCACGGTATGGATAGGGAGAGACAGAATATTGGTAAAAGGGGGGAAATGGTTCTGGGGTAAAGAACCAGCAGAAATAAGGAAAAAGAGGAAGAGAGAGGAAAAAGGTAACGAAGACGAAGAGATAAAAGAATCTAATAAGAAAAAAGCGAAAAAAAAATTTTTGGGGGGCAGTCAGGAAAGTGGAATGTGATTATGATGAGTGAAATATGGGCGGATGAGAAGAACTGAAGGGGATGAAAAGGATGCTTCCGAAAGGTTATGTGTTGATAATGCAAGAAGCAAGAAAGAAACACGTTAAAGGGAGACGGATGGTCAGAGCACTTCTCGCTAATAGTTGAACTGAAAGGGGGCGTCAGGGAGCGAGGTAGAGAAAGAAAGGAAAGGGGGGGAGAAAGAAACACGAAACTGGGAGTCTGGGGGTCAATAAATTAAAAGAGTTTAAACAAAAGATGGAAAAGGTGAAGGTTAGGTTTGAAAAAGAGGAGGAAGAAGACTCGTTAATTGAAAGGCTAAAGAGATCGATTAGGAAGGTAAGGGATGAAATAGATACTAGAGTATTAAGATATGCCAGGGCTGGTGGTACCGCTTCTCATAAAAGGGACAAGAAAGAAGGTAGAGGAGTACGGAGGGATCACACCAATGCCAGTGGATTATAAACTATATCCGGAGATTCTAAGGAACAGGTTAGAGTCATATTCAAGAAAAAAAAGTATCCCACTCAATTAGACAGGATTTAGAAAAAGGATGGGGACTGTAATAATATCTATGTACTCAAATACTTGGTTAAGACAAATTTAGAGAGAAAACAGTAAATTATTCGCATTATTCGTAGGTTTCAACGCAGAGTTTGATTTAGTAAACAGTAGAAAGTGCTGTGGCAGACAATAAAAGAGAGGGGAATAGAGCAAAGGTTGGTGGAGATGGTAAAGCAAATTTTTACTGAAACCAGGATTAGGATGAAAATAGGAAAGAAAAGAGTACAGATATTTTCGACAGGAAGAGATCTAAGGTACGAATACCCATTGAATAGCAAAACACTTGGCGGTGAACGTAAATAAGATAAAGGAGATGCGCTTCAGAAGTGGAAAGACAAAAATAAATTACGCTTTGAAGATAAACGTACAAAAAGTAAGAATTGTGGAGGAGTTATTTTACCTAAGTTTTTGTCTTGAGGTAGGAGGAGGAAGCGAGGTGGAGGTGAAAATAAGAATCGAATTTGCGATTAAAGTAATGTGCCAAGTATGGGATGTAGAAAAGAGAAGGTTTAATGACGATTGGAGGAAGAGAATCTGGTTCTTTGATGCGTTAGTTTGGGTAGTTTTGTGTTATAGAGTGGAAGTTTGGGGAGGGAGAGAACATAGAAAAGTGGAAAACATGCATGAGACCATGCAGCATATATGTTAAGAGAAGAATTAGGAAGGGCAAAGAGTATCTGCAAAAAATAGAAAGCTAGACGAATGGAATAGGGAAGTAGGGTAGAAAGGTTTAGAATGGGAGAAGGAGTGAGACTGTGTTAATATTGGATAGATAAAGAGGAGAGTCTCTCTAGCAAGGAAGGTTAGCCTAGAAAAACGAGCGTTTTAAAAGTAATGTGTGGATGAATGTTAGTTTTTAAGAGCTGTTGGTAAGAAAACGCTGTAGAAAATGGAAGTTTATGCAAGTTAATTTTCTAAGACCAGCAGGCCGAAAAATAAACATTTATCCATGTATTATATCTTTACGAATAATAATTTTAATTTGAATGCAGTTTGAAAAAACCAAAATATGCATTTATATGGGATGTCTAAAATTGGTGTGATTTTGGCCTTATCCAATTTTCGTCATTTTTTGATATTTTGGTACCCCCTGAGTCAGAAAAAATAGTTTGTACAAAAGTGTCTTTCTTTCTGTCTGTTGTCTTACGAGGCGACAACTTTCGAAAAAATATCAAATTCGAATTTCCCTTTGAACACTGGTCTAGGGTCCAAAAATACAGGTCAAGTTCGTTAAACAGTATTTTATCGCCAATACTTATAGTTTAAGTCATGGAAAGTAAACTGAAAAACGTAATAATTTAACATTTACACGAAACTACGCAAGATAAACTAAAAAGCAAAATACCAGAATTATTTCTTGTAAAAAGTTCTAGAAAATTGGTCTGAACTTTTTTTTAATAGGAATAATAGTTTACGTTTTAAAAGCAGAAAATGCTATAAGAAAACTGAAATTGCTCTTCTCGAATAAACATACAAAATCGCTCTGTATTATTTTTCAATACCACCCATAGTTTGGCAAAAAAATTTAAATTTTTACACTCTCATAATTTAGAAGATATTTCTCACATTCATGTGGTAATGATGTGATCGCTGATAATTCAAACTGAGAAATATAATGAAACAAATTTCTCAATAAAATGCGCAAGACGCAATAAATAGACGTGAAATTAAAAATTATCGGTTTTTAAAAGTTCTACAAAATTGATTTTGATTGTTTTTTGTTTAAATTATAAAAACCAGAAAATACATATGTTTTAATAACAATAGATATTATGACTTGTAATAATCTAAATTTATGGAAATGATATATTTTTCAGGGTAGCTGAGCATAAAATATAATGCAAAATGAAAAAAAAATTGAAGTCACTCTAATAAATATAATTTGTATGTTAGTTTGCAATATCTGAGTAAGCAATAGCAGGCCGAGGTGCAGAAATAATTAAAACATACATTTGATATGCGAAGCACGAGATACGTGATGAGAATGGATTCGTTAAGGCCGAAGGACCTTTCACAAAAGAGAATTCAAAATCATTACATTACAATTGTATCTGCTTTGGCCTGTATTCTTGACTGGTCTGTGCAAAAATGTGAGGTAAATACAAAGATTGAGCATAAAGCGCGAGAATAAAACAGTCGCGCACTGTAGGCGAGGCTGAACACTTGGCAAAGGGGTTAAGTAAAAATTTCAATTTCCATTTTAAAACGCCAGCTAAAACGGCTGCTTGTCTTCGATTAAAGTTTTTAATTAATTTCTCGAAATGGCATCCTCACACTACGATTCCCTTGTTAGTCCGCGCTTTAAAAGTTTGCTGACAACTACAGAGTGTTTCTAGTGTTATTTGGCTACAAGCAGTCCAGCGATTTAAGGTATAAAGATCTGGCAGGACAATTTACTGGACCTCTTACTCTCTTGCTGGTACTTCTTGATACACTAGATTCTTTAAATAACGCCCAAAAAAGAAATCCGTCGATCTAAGGTATAAAGATTTGGCAAGACAATTTGCTGGACTTCAGGCAATATTGGTAGTTCATTTCACAATAAAGTCATTGCATTGATCGCCGTTTGAAATACCATCAATAAAATATGAACTGATAGGCTGTTTTCCAATTACTCCACACAAAACTTTCACGGACTGAGGACGTGAACGCTTAACTTCGCGCAACTAGTTGGTCTGTTCTTTCCAATAATACATGCTATGTCGATAACCCGTACTGTAGTTCGTGAAGGATGATTGGTTTGAGAAAAATCCTCGAAAAAAAGTTCGGGTTCCCTTGTACATGCTGAAGCGCCGGTTGACAAAATGTCTAGTTTTGAAAATAATTGCCATGAAGCTCGTAATGCAGTGAAATATGATTAGGATGATATTTATTACGTTTGAATAACCTGAAAAAACTGCTACGAGACATTCCAGAGTTACGGCTTAGCTGTCGAGCACTAGCGTGGGGACCATGAGCCGCTGCCGCCAATATAGCGATTTCATTATTAACTCCAGTAAAATTTTTTCAACGATTTCTTTTTTTCGCTTATAAAATTCCGTCAATGTTGACTTTCTGCCAAATGGTGAAAAGAAGCAACTGACCTTACACTGTCTGGAGAACGTTGAGAATAAAGAGCGATATCATGCTCCCTATGCCAGCCATGTTATCCATAAATGAGAATCATTTGAGTTTTCTCTTGCACAGGTAAAACCTTTATTTTAAAAGTAATAAGATACAGTAAGTAAGAAATACAACGACACCCCATCAGATGCAAACGAAGACAGACAGAATAACCAAACCTCTAAAATTAATGAATCTGAGAAATTATCTGTGGTATGGGATTCGGGAAAGCTTAGTCTAAGAAGCACCCTACTGAAAATTCCTATATAGGTTCCTATATAGGAACCTACACAGGTTCCTTCATAGGAACTTATTTTTCTCCTATAGGTGCCACCCATAAGGAATGACATAGGATTCAATATAGGCACATATATAGATTCCCGTACAGGACCTTATATAGGATCCTATGGAGCAGAATACGTCAAGTGTTCCCACTTAAAATTAATTCTTTTCAATCGGGCTGAAACTTGTCTGCATTATAGTCCTAGTGGACCTACGATAATCCATTAAACTTTAGTTTTTTTATCAACTGGATGTAAATATACAGGGTTCTGAAGTTTTCACTTTTTCACGCTGTTCTTCACATAAACGTTAGTGTAACTTCTTTTAGGATGATTCGATTGGTCTTTCAGCAGAGTGTTTTGGAAAGCTCTTTTTATGTACCTTAAAACTATTATTACAATATATATTTCTTAATTGGAAATCAAAATTGAAATCAAGTTTTTTAAGAAAAAAATATTTTAAAAAATTCGATTAAAAAATAGCTTTTTTATACTCTTTCAAATCATGTAGAGTAAAAAGTGGGCAGGGAATTTTTTCTTGGTCAAATTTAGGTTTTTACACTCAAGGGTAACCCGTTAAACTTCCGCACTGCTCGACCACGACCTAAAAAAATTTTGGAGTTAGGGAATTGTGTGTAATTTTGCTGTGCTTAAGATACCGAGAATGGCTAAAGTCAGACAATAATCAACTATGTGTAAATATCAAGAGTTTTATTGTAACCACTTAGAATGGTTGACCGGACCTGCTGTCTACGAGCGATGGTAAAGCTCGATGGTAGACGACGAAAAGACACCATCTAAAAAAACGCGGTAGAACGTTACAATAGAAAACTAAAACAAATAATTAAAAAATACATAAATAACGACCTTTTCACCTGGGCCGAATATAAACAGGTTTATTTGACAAACTTACAACTGGTGAGTAGGACCTGCTGGCCGACGATCGATATTAAATCACGCCGGTTATCCCCGAGAGCAGGTTTTGTCGGACTTCGTTGGAATGAGGGGGGCTTTGGTGGTGTTCTGGTGATAACGGAACTAGTAGTTGGCGTCATTGTGCAAAGGGGTTGGAATCCAGTTCAGAGGTGTAAAGGGTACCGACCGGGTTCGCTAGGATGGAGCACAAGACTCAAGACAGATTGCCGTCGAGGCGAGTCGAGGCGAGATTATGCTTATAAGATCTGGGGGTGTCGTTCCCCACTCCTTCTCCCAGGCCCACAGGGCCGTGACTAGGTGGGACGCTTATAACTCAGTTATACCCCCACTCTGTTTGGGATAGCGTTTATTTTTCCAACAGTTCGTCGGTCTTTTTGATTTCATCGTTGAGACTTAGGAAGAATTCCTCTCATGTTAGGTCCAACTGAATATAAGAAACATCTACTTCATCGTTCTTTTTGTCTTCTGTATTTTGTGCTGTTTGTCTTTCTTCTCTGTTTGATCATTCTTTCTTCTTGAGAGTAATTTTAATAATTTCTTTGAATTATTGAATAACTTCTATCCATCCTTCTTTTATGTACTTGGTCCTCGTCGAATCAGGAGTTAGAAAGTTAGAAATCAATCTTGGCCTCTTATAGCCGTATTTTTTTTATTTGAAAAAACTGTTGGTATTATTGTAAAAGCTATTCCTTTAGATTAAAATCCAATTAAATTAGTAACTTAACTTCTTCTTCCTATCTCCATTTCAACATTTCTTCCCAGTCATCTCTTGATAATGGGGCTCTTCTCAACCTTTCTGTCACTACTATTTTTTGGACTTCTTCTTCTCTGTCACCTCTCACTATTTTTCTCAATTACAGTTCCCTAATTTTTTTTATTTCTTCGTGCATTTTTCTGTCCAACTCCTCTTTTCTCCGTTTATCCTCTTACTCTCGTCTATTTCTTTTTGTCTCTCGTGTTTCGCTTAGGGAAAGTTGACCAAATTCCCACCAAGGTTTGCATTTGTAGGAGAGGAGTGCCTCTTTTCGGCTCAACTCCGCACGTCATTCTTTACACATAAGTGTAAGTCGTAGGTCCATTTTCTGAAATTAAGTATTTTTTCTTTTCTTTCCGTCTTTATTTTAGGTGTATGTGTTGGTGTCATTTTATCATTATCATTGGTGTAAATATAACATTATTCACATGCATGTGATTTCGTAGAAAAGTTAAAAATTTACTCTCTTTTTTACTCATATATTTTTCAATTTCTTTAAAATTCCAATTACCTCATGATTCTCCGTTTATATTTTTTATTACATAAATTGCCGGTGAAATTTTCGTATTTATAAAGAATGATTCGTCGAAATTTTTGTCTATGATTATAATACCTAGATTGCGTTTCATTGGCGGTACATAAATTTTTAATTACTTCTTCCCTAATTAATTTTAATTTTTTCATTTCATCTGCCCATTTTTCGGATTATTGAAATTCGATTTCGTTTTTATTATTTAAATCTTTATTCAACGCTTGTGTTTGTTGTGGTTGGAGTTCAAAAAGCTGGTCTGAAACCCTGTAGAGGAATGTTTACTTTTATTTAAAGCCAATTGCTACTCATCTAAATTTTGATCCCGAGTCTTTTGGTCCTTTTCCAAATACGACTTAAAAGCCGTTTTAATTGGCCTATTACACCTTTTAGTTGGACTTGCCTGTGCATTATATTTAGACGTTTTCAAATGTCTAATACCAAATGTATTTGTTAAATTAACTATCGTTTTGTTTACGTATTCTTTTCCGTTGTCTGTGAATAATATTTTAGGCGTTCCCCATTTCGAAATTATACGTGTAAAGGATTCGTTTAGATTTATTTTGAATTTTTATTATATGTAGAATTGTTGTATTTTTTGAAATACTTAGTAAAGTAGAAAATCGATTTACCCGGAATCTTATATTCGATAACACTATAAGTTTTATTTGGACAATTATCGTATCACTAGAAGTGCTCATAAGCGAATTCGAACCTGAAACTTACGCATATAGCGATCCTGCTTGATATGAACGTGTAAATATTTCGTGGTGGTTTTACCAGAATAGTGCCTTTTGATTCTTAAACGTTTTGGCGATTCCTGTCAGGATCTAGTGGGACAGGTTGTGATCTATTGTGAGTTGTAAAAATGCGTCATTTGGCGGCGTCTCATCTTCTATCCTTTGTTCTTGGTTTTGGAAGCCATTTTGGGCACCATCGTTTAGTGCACAACTATTTGTGCCTAGTATCATAAATTCGAAACCGAAGTGCCACGTGCGTAGTTACGTGCACCACTTTCGTGGAACTTTGTGCAATTATATTAAACAGTGACCTTTTTTTACTTTTTTCTAAAGTTAGTGTTTGTCATGGATGCGAAATTGTTGCCTTCTTTGACTTGTCAGCAACTGCTTGGACAGCAGAAGCGCTCCTTTAAAACATTCAAACGCCATTGTCAATTTCCAGTGATCTTTACTTTGTGTCTCGTTGTTTTGAAAAAGCCGAGGAGTATTTTTAAACAACTGACGACAGCATTTACCAGCTAAAAAATGTTCCAATAACGGAAACTAGTTTCGTTTCGGCATGGGATCGTCTGAAGGAAAATTCGACAATCCTCGGGCGATTACTCAAGCGGAATTTAAATTGTGTTCTGAATTCCGCCAATGCAAGATGTTTCCGTTTCATATTTGCAATCAATTCGAAACAATGTCAACGAAAAAATCGCGGCTTTTGAAAATCTAGGAGGTTTTCCTAAATTGACAGTTTCTCCTGAAAGTGATAATTATTCAAATGGTGTCAGTGATATATTGGTATATGATGTTTCGCAAAAGCTTGATTCTAATACTAGATTAGCGTGGGGATCAAATAAGAGAATACAACTGAGTATCCGCATTTTTCAACTTTGCTAGATTTCCTTGATTCTCGTGTGAGAGCTTTAGAAGCTGTACAGCGAAATGATGCGAGTAAACGAAAAGCGGAAACAGCACGATGTCATGTCGTATCAAGTACAAATAGTTGCCATCTCTGTAATTTAGCACATAGATTATTTACGTTTTTCTAATTCAAAAAGAAAACTGCGTTGCAACGTTTTCCATTTGTAAAAACAAAACGTTGTGTTTTAATTGTCGTAATAGTGGACATTCTGTAAATACATGTCCGAGTTTGTTTTCATGTTCGGAATGTAGATAGCAGGCGTCAAATCAGGTCCTTCCGAAAATGCGTTTCTGTTAAAGTTCGCGCTTTGCTGGATTAAGGATCAACGTAGACTTTGGTAACCAATGAGTTAGTTAATGCTTTGGAAATTTACACTACGCGTTTAGAAGATGTTGAACTTATCGTTCTAGGAAACGTAACGGCTGACGAACCGCGCGGTATGGCGCCTATCAAGATTCGATCTCGTTCGGGTCAAGGGCCAATTTTCTCGACAAATGCATTGGTCACAAATCTTTTGACAGATTACGTGCTAACAGTTTCTTCGAATGTTCTGCGTGAACGACATTGGCAAGGTTTAGATTTGGTAGATGATAATTTCCACGGTCCTGGGCGGATTCTTATTATCATCAGTGCTGACCTTTATGGAGTAATTTTATGCAAAAGTCTAAGGAAAGGCCGTCGAAATTATCCTGTAGCGCAGAGCACGGCTTTTGGTTGGATTTTCTCCAGGAAAACAATCGATTGTCGGTTCAACGCTATAGCTCCCACAGAAGCAATTGCGCATCATTGTTTCTCGGAGATTGAGTTAAACAAAACGATTCAGCAGTTTTGGGAAATTAAGGAACTTCCTCACGCATCGCGTCCTACTCCGCCAGAGCTAGATTGTGAAGCATATTTGTTAAATTCACATTCCCGTTTGAAAGATGGTCGCTACGTGGTGCGACTGTCGTTCAAATCGGGTCCCCTACTTGACATTGGAAATTCACTCAAATCAGCTGAAAGGTCATTTTCTGCTTTATTAAAGAAATTTGTTCGTTCAACTGAATTTTTTAGGCAAAATAACTCTTTCCACTGTTTACAGAACCAAAAAGCATATGACTCGAGTCTTAGAAAAACCTACTGAAATTTCACAAGTCATTTATTTGCCTCATCACATAGTCTTGCGGGAATCTATCTCGACGACGAAATTTCGTGTAGTTTTTAATGTCTCTGCAAAGACATTGAACTTCACGAGGCTTAATGATCATTTACATATCGGATCTAAATTGCAAATAGGATTTTTTAAAAGTTTTGTTGCAGTAGCGAACTTTTCGCTATGTCTACGCGGCTGACATCGCTCAGATGTGTCGGCAGATTTTGGTTCACGAGTCGGATCGGGATTATCAGAGAATTTTGTGGTGTTCACATCCTGATTCAGACCAAGTAGCTTTTCGATTGAAGACCGTTCCTTACGGTACCTAGTTAGCTCCGTACTGGGCATTGCGAGTTATTCAGCAACTAATGAAGCATGAAGGGGCTGCATTTCCGTTGGCCGCAACGGTGCTTTCGCGATAAATTTATATTGATGACTGTCTTTTTGGAACTGATTCGAAAAAAGAGATTCTCAAAATTCGCGAGAAGGTTAAAACTCTTCTTGACAAGGAATCATTACAATTACGGAAGTGGGCAAGCAATTCAACGTCATTAATTGAGGATATTGATGCTACTGACCATTGGCTTGCAATTTAGAAACCTCTCAGAGAAGATAAGTCCTTGAAAGTATTTGGAATTGTTTGGTTCCCTGCACAAGACACTTATCGGTATGAAATTAAGCCATTTAAAAAGTCAATAGCGACTAAGCGATCTGTTTTGTCTGTAATCGCTCGTCTTAATAATCATTTGGGACGGGTAATTCCAGTTGTATTTGTTGCCAAGATATTTATGCAAAGATTGTGGTTCAAGTCGTTCAATTCGGATAAGACTCTTCCACAAGACTTGATTGATGTCTGGCAGTATTATTGAGAGGAACTCTCCAAATTGAATCAATGTTCAATACTCCATTGAACTGGAAAAGGAGGAAAGTGATTGATTCTACTCTTCAAGGATTCTCAGATGCGTCAAGCAGCTGGCATACAGCCAGCCAAGCTCGTGGAAAATAAATTTTGATGGAAGGGTCCTTGATGGTTAAGCCAGTCAAGGAATTTGTGGTCTGATTCACAAATCATATTTGATTCGGATACGACTGAAGAGGTTCGAGTGAACACTCATTGCATCGCCGAAGTACCATACACGTAGTTTGATAGATTCGTTTCAAGGGACGTTTGTTTCATTCAGAAATGTCGCTTTTGGAAAACAAGAATCCGTTACCGAAGTCAAGTTCCCTCTTAGCTCTGAATCCCTTTCTTGAGAGTGACGGGATTCTACGTGTCGGAGGAAGGTTAGCCAATGCTCCATTGGAATTCAATCAACCACATCCGGCAATACTCAGCAAACACCCGATTGTGAGCATGATAGTTCGTCACTATCATGAAAAATGCTTACATGGTGCCACTTAGCTCACTTGAGAGTCCTTTATAGAAGCTATTAAACGTATGGTTGCTCGACGTTGATCGCCTCACACGCTTTACAGTCATAATGGCATAATTTTAAGAGTGCAGATCGCGAAATGGCTGAGACGTTTTCCAAAGTTATAAAGAGTTCTCAAGTCCAATCGTACTTAATTAATGAGAATCTGGAGTGCGAAGCGTTAAGTACCATTCGCGATGGACCTTAGGGAATCGTTTTACTAACTTCGAAGAATTAAATACTTTAAATTGTCAAATTTAAATGTGTCTCAACTCTCGACCTTTGCTTCCCCTGTCGGATCACCCAAAGAACTTGCGGGTACTGACACCAAGCAACTCCAACAGGAGAATTAGAGTAACGATCAATTTGTATTGTTAAAACAAGAAACTTTGCCTCCTATGAAATGGGCTTTTGGTAGGATTATCAAAGTAAAAAAGGGAACTGGCGGTCTTGTACAAGTTGTTGTTGTTCGCAATTCCACAGGAGTTTATACTCGATCTGCGCATTATTCTCTCGAGAAACTTTTAGTGTATCGTTTTTCTATCGGCTAGAAACCTCTAGTGTGGTCCAAAAGAGTGCTTTGTCGCACTATTTTGTATTAGCTCTGTAAATAAGGATAGAATAAATCTTATATTCGACGACAGTATAAGTTTTATTTGGACAATCATCGTCTCAATAGAAGTGCTCATCAGCGCATTCAAATCTGGGATTTAGGCACATGGCGATTCTGCTTGATATGAACGTGTACATATTTCGTGGTGGTTTTACTAGAATAGTGCCTTTTGATTCTCAAACAATACGTTTATGAAAATTTTTTTCAACTGTTGACGATAATTTATTTGTTACTTGCATTATTTCTATCCCATCAAACCTGTCTGATTGTTTACTTTTGGTTTTATTCTTTGGAAAATCTAGCATTCTTTTGCATATTTAAGAGTTTCAGAACACATTCCGGGCCAAAAATAATTTTCGCAAATTTTTGCATACGTTTTTTCCATACCTGAATGACCTGCTTGTTTATTATCATGATTTTCAATTAAAAATTGTTCCCTTAGTTCTTTTGGTATTGTTAATTTCTGAGGGTTGCTATCTTAATTTAATTTATTATCCTTTGCAGTCTTTCATTTAATTTATCTTAATTTATCTAAATTTAGCTTGATTTCAAAGGGTCGGGAATATAAAAAAATAATTGATTATCACGTATTCGCCAGTTTGGACTTTCTTCTGGTTTATTTTTAACCTAAATCCTTTTATTTTGATACTGATACCAATTACTTTCTCTAATTGCATATCATTTTTCTATTATCAAATCACTTTTTCCCTCCTTTTTATCGATGAACGTTTTCAATTTAAAACTCTTTTTATTTTCATTGCATTTCAATGTCCCTTTAAATGCTGTCTTTAATTTCCTATTTTTATTTTTCACGCATACATTCGTATTTATCTTATTTCTATCCTTATTTGTTTTCCTATTGTTCTCTCTGTTATGACTAGCCTACTCATCTAATCTATGGACGCCCACACTGGCGCGTGCCAGTGTTGCGTCGCTTGCCTCGTAGGGTTTAGGGTGTGGGGCGCCATGCCCCTGTACACTCTGTACTGGTTGGTCTGCTGGCTGGTCTGCTGGCGGGATCGAGTCCAGTGCATCAGCTGAAAGGAGGGCTTGAGGTGGGGTGTATGGCGACACGGGAGAAGATACTTTGCACTGTAGCAAATCTTTCTCTATCTCTCGCATGTTATTTCGCAGGTTAACCTTCCTTCCAAATTTTAAATTAATTTTCTCGCTTCCGCCATTCTTACTTTCTTTCTTATTTTCTTTAGTACCTCTAATTAATGGACCTTGCATTTTAATCAATTTCGAATCTATTGTATACCTAATATTTGGTAATTCTGGTAATCACCAAATCTTTTTCTCATAATTCATTTTTAAACCTACTTCCTCTATCATATCCGTTTCTATTATCCCAATTGATTTTAGTCCAGGTACCAATCTAAACAAAAAATATTGTTGCACTAAATTTGCGTTTCCCTGACTTATACTATACCAACAATCACATCGAATTTTTTATCTCGGCTGATAATTCTTTAATTTTAATTCTATCGCTTTTCCTTTCTTAAAAATTGATTAATTCTTGTGCCTCATTCCAGAATTCATTATTATCATCCACAAAAGAATCAATTTCAACCGCTTTATCACTAATTTTCGCATTATCTTTTACCTGTATTTCTATTTCTATTTGCAATTTTTCTTGACCCATTCTTACTCTCTCTGCTTTTTCTCTATCTATTCTTTCTTTCTCTTTTCTCAGAGTTCCTCCGTGTTGTAACCGACTTTATTCTATTTTTTTTCTCTTTCTAATTTTTTGAGTTTTTTTCTTTCACTTTCTATTTCTTTATCTATCCTATTCGTTTCTGGGTCGCTATTTTCTAGATTCGTTGCATTTTTGTCTTCCGTTCTTTAATTTCCTAACGTGTTTCAAGTATCGGGGGATAGTAAATCAACTATATTTATGTGTATAGGTCGGTTTTGTTTGTGTGCGTTTTGTATACTTTCTGTACGCGTTTGTGTCGTCGTTTTTGGAATTGCACCTTTTTTATATTTCTATCTGTTACCCTCAAATCTAATTCTCTCCTAACCGTTATTGATGCAAATTTTCTATCAAGTTCTTGTCTTTCGTTGTTTTTTCCAACTTTTGTCGGGCTACTTCATTCTCATTATTTTCTCCACCTTTTCTACCGGATTCTCCATTTTAGAAATTACTTTATTCTAACCGATATCAAATACATTCGATTTATTAATCGTATAAACGTTACCACTTACTAGCTCAGGTGTTTTACGGGCTGACAAAAAACCGGCGCGTTCACTCAGGTGAACGCATCGGTTTTTAATACTGCGGATACACTTGTATCCTTACCACGTAGTGAAAGCATTGACTTGAGGTGGGAAGTTCTAGGGCTCTTTGGGTGACCTCACTAGTTCATACATTCGAGCGCCAATTTACGTTACATGGATTTATTTTTACCAATTAATTTGGTTTTATTTTGAACCCTTCACTTACAAAATCCCGCTACGAGGAGTACAAGTAAGGCGTTTTTTCGCAGGATGGTTTTGTTATTTTTTATACTCGATGGTGGAACTTTAAAATGGGCTGGTGTCTCACCAACGTTTTAGCGGACATATATTACTGTCTACCCGCTCTTTTCAACTACAATACATATATCCTACCTGCACTTTTTCCAAAAAACAATCAAATAATTGCCGCGCTATGTCCGAGATAGAATGTAACTGTCCGAGAGGTCCTGAGACCGTGGGTCATGTCATCCTTTTCGCTCGTAAAGTCACTACCGTAATATAGAGATTTATCTAGATCTTACTACGGAAGTACTTGGTTTTGTAACATTAATGTTGATGAAACCGCAGTGCGCGCCAGCGGTTAGTTGTGCTTACATGTTCGAAATCAGTTCCCAAATGCTCGGAACTAGCAATTCAGGCGTAATAGTAAACGATTTTCCGGATATGCCTACAGTTTTAACATAGACAGCTGAATACAAATATAAATCACTGGACGGTTGAATTTTGATTATTAAACGCGATATCACACGTCCAAATTCTCTCACAATCACCGTAGTGAATGAACGGTCTTATAATGAACGGGTTTATAAATTGAAGGTTCTCTTGATCTGGTTTTGCAATGTTGTTTTGTAACTGAACGATTAGTAGCATTTTTTACTTTAAAATATTCAAGCTTAATTTTACGGTATAAGAGGCCAGATAATAGGTGGCCACAGGGTACGATGAAATTGCAACGAAAGGCCGGCGGAACCCTCGCACGTTATGAGAATACGGAGCGACATGCCAATGACAGCTCTCTGCATCCATTTTACTAGTGTAGAGCACCGATCTGAGAAGAGTCGCGGCTCATACCGTAAGAGCGACAAATACTGTAATAAAGCTAAGTTTACTCATAAGACAAGGGCAAGGCGCGGATTTGGGAATTCGCCGCCCCTGGCTATTCGTAAAATGTCGCCATTTTGGTATCATTTTCTTTATAAAAGAAAGTAATATTTCAAAATGTTCCGCCCTGGGCCATGGCCTGGGTAACACCTTATATTATATCCACGCCTGATCATAGACCTTTAGGTCATCCATATAATATACATGAGTGACCTAATGCGCTAGAAGGTGGCGTTGATCATTGTCATATGCCGTTTTTCAGATGAGATAGTATATCTGGTTTTCCAAAGGAGCATCACACTCTCTATGAATAACGCTATGTGCGGATGAACCATCAAGCTTTTTGATCGACAGATGTAAAATCTTAGAGTGTTCGAATCGACGGCTTTTCAGGAGCCGATTGCAGGCCATTGACAGGATGCGCTAAATGGTTATCTCGCAGCCGGCTACATTATTTTTCAAACCACGTTATTCATGTTTCTCTCTCAACATAGGCTAATTTTTCGGACAATATTTCCATTTGAGAGAGCTGTAAAGATTTTGTACAGTGCGTTGAATCAAGTTATTGGCCTACGGTTATCAGCGTGAACTTCTATGTCTTCGTGTGGATTTATTACCCTAGTTTAACTCTCGCATTTTGTGAATAATATGCGACTTGATTGTAAGAAGTTTAATTTTTTTCAATGTGGGATGGTGGATTTTTAGTTCTTGGGTAAATTTCTGAACCCCTTTCGTGAATGATTGACTAGATTTTATGTAGGCAATCACGCACTGCACGCGGGACGCATTCTGTCTTGTTCATCCATACTTCTTGTTCAGTAAATGCAAGCGTTTTTTGGTATTTCGACTGATCATCAGTTTTATCCTTTTATTTGAATCAGCCCAAGATCTCGACGCACCGTAAATTGAACAATTAATGGTCCGACATATTCTGGCTAAGGGAAGAATATATTTCAGTGAGATTTTGCAGCTTAGGAGGAAACTGCACGTTAATGTTCCTTCTTGTCCTGAAACCGCGATCATCTCTCAGAAGGTGTCTCCTTTCTGCGCTTGGTCTTGATTTCGCTTCCTCGTCTACGTCTGCAGCTGCTTCATGCAGCGGTTGGAAAAGCTTCCCGCGAACACGTCCATTTTACATGCAAGGATAAGGTTGCATACTCTGAGAGGTTGCTCGGTATTCCAGAGTTACTGCTTAAGACACTTCACCCTGGTGCCATTTAGCTTTTGTGCGGCGTTTACGGTTATTACGCTAGGTTCCTATGGCAAAGCCACCAAATGCGTCCTCGAGTTGCAGGTTGAAGATCCCCGTACAAAGAGTTTCTGCTGAATATAGGTACAATAACTAATAAGAAATCGCGGAAAATTTTCCGGGAATGATCATGAAGGAATAACCAAACCAGCTATCTTCCCCCCCCCCCATTGAGTAGACCAATCAACCCCAAGATGACTTGCTGGACTTCCACGATGCCAACATTATCCTTGCTCACGTAGGCTTTATGACACGTATGCGCACTCTGTGGTGTCAGAAACACTTAGAGCTTCTGCTCGTTTCGCATTAGACATTGCGAAATCATCGTGCGTATCACTGAAAAAATTGATGTGCACGTGGAGCGCTACCTCAAGAGCTACAACTGATTCAAATCAAAGGCTAAACCGATGAAGATTCAAAAGATCCAAAGGCGCTTGCATGAACTGAAGAAAAAGTTTGGATGTCCAAGACAGAATGTGTCCCGTGTTCACTGTGTGATTTTACAACTTACATAACTATGTGACTATTTACACAACATCTGGTAGACTATTCACGGAAAGTGTTCCAAAGTTCTCCCAAGAACTAAGGATCTACAACAACACTCTGAACACGTCAAAGGTGCTGAAAATTAAGCAGCATATTGCAAAAAAAAAAGACGAGTGTCATCTAAAACGAGCAGGATAATAAAGAAGACCAAGAAGACCAAAAAGGTAACTTGTCTGACCCAGAAAACTACAGGCCACTATCTTATTTGAACGCGCTGTATAAGATATTAACAGCTATTCTGACTGACATGATTGTTCGAAGAATTAAGCTTTTGTGGAGAAAGATGTGCGAACGACGTGGCTCGAAAAAGGTGTAATAGGCTACTGGGATAAGCTGCTAATTGACAGGTATATCTGCAATGGCGCAGTAGCCCATCAGCGCGTCTCGTCTATGGCCTGGATTGACTACCGGAAAGTTTCGATTTAGCCTCTGGTCGACTCACCATCTATCTATTGGGAAGCTTGAAGGTTTATTCAGACATAGTTTTATGCATAGAGAGATTCTTCCCCCTTTGTGTAAAAGAACAAGGCCACTATTCAGAGGAACGACTCAGCATTTGAAGAAGTTTTTCAGAATTAATTTAAGGAAAGGAAAGATTACTTTCTTTCCCACGGGCACTGAGGTTGTGGAAATAATTGTTAATAGAGATCTTGACACTGGAGCCATAGTAGAGCATTGCATAAGGTATCTGCGACTAACATGCATGCCGTCCCGATTTTACTTTACTCGTTTGAGGTGGTATAATGGACGAAAAACCAGCTTACGCCGTTTGATATCGTCAAACGGAAGATCATACATATGCATAAGAGCTGGCATATCCAATGTCTTTATAACCGAATTGTTCTGAATGAAGTTTATATATTTGCAAATGGCAGATATCCTCTCCTAAAAATTTTCAGGAAACAGGGGATGATTGGCAAAGAAGTGATCTTTTACAAAGCCGCGGAGCAGGAGTCAAGGCCCCTGGAGTGAGGTTTAACTCCAAAAGTTAGGAAAGTGCAGTATTCCTTCTTTATTCCTCACTCTTAAAAGCCGAAGGACAAAAAGCTAAATGTTCGCGAAAGTGTACGGAAAGTTTCACAAAAATGGAGAAGACCAATCGTTCTCAAAGGATCAAATTTTGCTTTTCACAGATCATCAAGACTAAATTTAGATACAGAAGGTCACATATATTCTTGTTTACGCAGTGTAATTTCCACCTTAGTATAGCCTCACCGCATTTTGCGTCAAAAAGTTCCCAGCGATATGTGAAGAGCATAATATCCGTGTGTTTGAGTCACGCGGAAAGGACGTATCTTAGTAGACATAATGTGACATAATGCTTTATTACTAGCTTTGTCGCTCTTACGATGTTGGTCGTGACCCTGCCAACATTTCGTCGCAACCCTGCCCTGACTATAACATCACTTCCAAGGAGAAGGAAGTACGTAACTATACCTGTTTCGTACCACTGAAGCCACACCCTCGTACAAAAAGTATTACAAGGCACTTGCAAGATCGACGCAAAAAGATATCATCCTTGGCTCGTTTCATGTTCTAAAGACACGAAAGGGTTTGCAAGGCGTATCTTTGTGATTTCGTCGTACCTTCTGGCTACCCATCTCAGAGTCATTAGAGGTGGTCATAGCTGTGATGTACCATTGTTCCACTGGGAGTCGGTGTCATTTTCGTAGATGGCAGTTGCTCCAACTGAACTCTGTAATAGGTTTTAAACTTTTTTTTAATTACAGATGTGTGTGTGTGTGTGTGTCATACGTGAAATACTATTTTTAATTGGCCTTCACGATTATCGGTGCTCTTGTAGGTGATAAGCTTTCACTAGTTAATAGCCTGAAAAGGTTCACTTCGTGCCAACAAAATTATAAAATACTTGCTAGAAAAATGCAGAAGTGGATCGTCCTAGGTCGCCCTGTGCCTTAAGGGTACATAAAAATTACGAAAAGTTGTCATGTTGCGTCGATTGCAAACTATAACCATCTGCCTGAGGATCTAAAAGTAAATAAGGGTATATATTGGAAGAATAGAAGAAAGATATAAGAAATTTTATTTTTTAACAATATTGAGAGGTGGCACATCAGATTTGGATGTTGTCAACGCAAAAACTTATTCTTCAAATGAACAGTAGATCGTAAAAACAACTGCATCTCTTTTCATCGATGTAACTCTATACCAAAATTAATTAGCGTTCCAAGCTAATGAGTTGGCCTAGCTAATAAGTGATCCGCTCAGGTCAGTGAACAGAACTTTCAAAATTTAAAAATTCGCTTAAACTTGGTTTCAATGTAACAGGCCTATTGGCATTTTTCTTAATCTGCTTTCCTGTAAAATAATAGCATCAACCTTCGAGAAAAATATTCGACAAATTTCAGTATCAGATACATATTATTAGGGCTCTTTTTAGTCTTTAAAATCAGTGACAAACCGTGAAAATGGCACTTTTTGTATTATAAATAAAAGTTTGCCATAAGGACAAACGCAGAATTTCGCCGGAAGCTGGTGCCAATCTGAAAAACTGAATCCGATCCCAGAGAAATCGCGGTAAAATTTCAGCCACAACCACGTCTTACGACTGTGAGATAGGCGCTTACAGTCTGGAACGGAATCAATATGACGATCCGGCAAAAGTCTTGTGCACCCTAAGGGCATGGAGCGATTCAAGGACGACCGCCTTCTGCATTTTTCCCGCAAGTGCTTTGGCATATTGTTCAAACGCAAGGATGCTTTTCAGGCTACTATGTAGTGAAAGCTTGGCAACTCCAAGAGCGCCGATGATAAGGACGATTAGTTTGACAGAATATTCCGTGTACAATCGTCGCAACTCCCATATGAGGTCTCTATGCCTCTCTTTCTTTTCATTCTCCATGGCTATGATGTTTTTGTCAGCTGGCGCCGAAAATTCTATAACGAACATGGTTCGCTTCTCGAAGTAAAAAAGAACCATGTCAGGCCTCGTGTCTGCAACAAAAACAATTGTCGAGAATATGAAGTTCCAGTATATACGGAACTTCTCATTCTCGACAATTGAATCGATTTCCCTAGGAGCATTTAGAGGAACGATATTAAGGTTAATGCCGTAGGAGTGACAGATATGGTAATAAAGCACTCTTAGTGCCGCATTGTGCCTTTGAATGTAGGTCGTTCCCGCGTGAGAAGGACAACTAGATAGTATGTGAGCTAAATGCTCGGGGTGTGCATGACACGCCCTGCAGCTATCATCGGGAATGTCTTGACTCAAAATGTGGCGACGATATGTTAATGTGGAAAGGATACCGTTTTGGCATGCAAAAATGAAACCCTTTGTGCCAGGCTTCAATCCGGGCGATTTAAGGAAAGCAAACGTTAGCTCACAAGACATTGACTGATCCTTCACATTTCTGTGGAAGATACCGTGCATCCTCTTCCACTTGCAACTCTAAGCGCTGTACCCAGTATAATCTTGTTGTGAAGACATGCAAGACTCAATATTCCGCGACCCCATTGACGGCGTGAGATGTACAGTCACGGAACGGAAGACTTAAAATGCACTCTTTTGTTCATGTGCATAACCTTTCTTGTCCCGATATCAAGAGAACTGAGCTCGTTCTTCGTCCATGGAACTACTCCAAATGAATAGAGTAGTACCGGGACGGCAAGCATGTTCGTTGCAGATACTTTGTTCCTCGCCGACAGTTCGGAAGACGAAATCTATCGGATGAGATGTTTGTATCTGCTTCGGAGAGTATCCTTTATAGATGTCACATCCTGAATTCGGCTCTGTGGAACGCCCAGGTATGTATAAGTCCCTCCAGCGCAAAGTTTCGTATGGCGCTTCATTCAACGAGCTCAGGATCTTCAGGGATGCCATTAAGTTTTCCACGCTTCAAATAAACCTTGGCGCATTTGTCTAACCCAAATTCCATTCCAATTTCCTTAGTA